>NC_041383.1:93501183-93580914 GCF_002162155.2 Triticum dicoccoides
CTCCCGAGAAGGAAGAAGATGAGGCAGTCGGCGATGCAGGCCATCCCAGCGCTTGGGGCCAGGTTGGGGCGAAGCGGCGATCGATGGCGGGGCTTCGGGGCATGTAGGAGAGGCGAGGGGGAGGCGGTGGCCGCGGTGGAGCTCGTCGGTGGCGGCGGCTCCGTTCGGGTGAGCTCAGGGAAGAGAGCCAGGGGAGGAGAGAGGGAGCAGCGAGAGAGGGAGAGGAGTGAGGGGACACGGGGCGTCATCGTGGCGTCGCTAGGGGGGTCGGGGGAAGCAGGAGGTGGCGTGCGGTGGCCGTGCGCGCGTCGGCACGCGCTCATCCTCCTGGCAGAGGAGGAAGGCGACAGAGAAGGAGGCGGTGGTGGGCTGGGCCGCGCTGGGCCGATCCTGTTGGGCCACCAGGTAAGTGGACCAGGTGAGTACTGTTCTATTTAATTTTTCTGTTCTGTTACCCTTTTTATTTTATTTTGCCACTGTTTTCAAACTCAAAATAATTTCAAACAGTGCCAAAACATTCTGAAATATTTTATGTTACCTCTCTGGACTATTCCAAAAGTACATAAAACATTTCAAAGCATTTGAAAATATATTCATTATATATTATGAATATATCCCCAAATTCAAATAGATTATTGATTTAAATTCAGAGACCAAATAATTCCTTAAAAATGTTCCAAAATTTTGGTTTGATATATAACTCTTGCCAAAATTCACAAAACTATTTTTAGGGCATTTTGGATTCACAGAATGCAATTTAAAGGGTGCTTGCCCTTCTTTTAATTCGATTTCTGAGGTTTCAACTATCCTCAGTTCAAGTTTCATTTGAATTTAAACATGATGCTCACATGGAAGCTGGCATGGGTCAGGCCAGAACTAGGGATGTGACAACCCAACCATTTGGCCAATTGTGCATTAAATATGGACTAATATTTTAGAAAAATAATTTGGTCCAATTTTGCAACAATTATTTGGGAGGTCCTTCACAAAAAAACCTCCTTTTGGGCACTCGAAAAATGGAAAATGGTTCTTTCGTCCAAATAAAAAGAAAACTTCCTTAGGAAACATTGTTTGCCATTCCAATATGCACCCTTGTGCATAATATGAGATCATTTGAACAAACTATGCCATGAATGTGGCCATAAGATTGATCATTTGGCTTGAAAGCCATTGATCTCCACACGTGATAGCTCGTTTCTGAGAACACTTTCTTAAAATAATTGCCGTATTACAAGTTTGTTATTTTTCCTGGGAACTTGGCCACATATAATGACACAATGCGAAGGTTTCCCAATTTTTTGATTTTTTTGAATTTTTAATGCCCGTTTCAAAATGCGGTCAAAATGGCGGGCTTGACCGTTCCTAGCTAGTGGTTGAATCTCGGAAAACTTTTGGTGTTTCTCTGATTAAATAGAAACTTATGTACCTAGAAATGATTTTTAGAAAAAATAAATAGCAAACTATGAGGCAGCTGCAGTTCAAATTTGACCTGCTTCCAGCTGAATCGGCGGAAATTTGTCTTTTTCACGAGAGGTGGATCAAAACTTTTTACACCCAACCATTTGGTCAATTGTGCATTAAATATGGCCTAGTATTTTAGAAACTTGATTTTGTCCAATTTTGCAACAATTATTTGGTAGTTCCTTCACAAAAAAACCTCCTTTCGGGCACTCGGAAAATGATTAAAAATAGCTAGAAAGATCAGAAATGCATCCAAATGGGTCCTTATCCATAAAATGTGGTCTAACTCTAGTGAAAATTTGTGTGGTGCCCTTTTGAAATATATTTTTGATATCTACTTCACAAAATCCCTCTATTTTTAATAGTTCAAAACTATTTTAAACCATTGATTTTCCGAACCAATCAGAAGACTTCCCACGGATTGATGACATGGCGTCCATCCATCCATCCATCCCACATCCATCCATCCATCTTTCTACAGAAAAAATAAAAAAAGAAAACAAAAAGAGATACCCCCCACCCGCAGCCCAAACCCTAGCTCAGATCAATCGCTTCCTCCCATCTCCGCACCGCTGCTGCCCCCCTCCCGATCCAGTCCTCTCCCGCGCGGCAACCCTTCCTCCTCACCCACCGCCCCGACCTCATTGCTCACACATCGCCGGATCCGCACCTCCTCATCCATATCGACGATGACGGCCCCCGTCGCCGCCCCATCCTTCCCCACAACGCTCCGTCGAACCCTGGCGCTCCAGATCCACCTCACGCGCTCCCCCTCGTCTCCCACATCGCCGCCGCCACCCAGTTCCCCTCACTTCTCCGTCCAGGCACCGTCGTCATCAATCGATCTCCCGAGCAAGCGACCTCCCTCCCCCGCCGTCAAGGGGCCTCCACGAACCAAGGCTGGGAGCGGGCTTCCTCACTCTACTCCTTCTTCGGCGACGACCTTCCCCTCCGTGCGCGCGTTCCAGCAGTGGGCTTCTCCTTCCGCTTTCTTCGCGTCGCGGAGCCGCGGAGGAAGACCCACGGGCGCGGCGCCATCGTCGTCAACAACTACCACAGCCCCGAGTTCTGCTCAAGACCGTCACCCTCCACGACGTCCCGGCCACGGCAACCTCTGCTTCGTCGCCAACTCCTGGATCTACCACGCCGGCAGCTACACCTACAGCCGCGTCTTCTTCGCCAACGATGTGAGTGAGCCTTGCCTTTCCTCTCCTTTCATTTTCATTTCACCCGCCGTCGTCATTCATGGTCGTCAAGTCTTCTTTGAGATAAGATAAGATTAGTAGCTGCAGAATTTATTCCCTGTTGGTAGACAAAAGATATGGCTAGGTGCAGAGGATTGAATGAAACCGGCACCGTGGCACCCTGGTAGGTGAAGAGAACTGCTGCACTTGAACAATTGTGCGACCTGCTGCTGCCGGGTTATTTCTTTGAGATAAGACACGTACGTGGGTTCACAACGCATACATGGCTCCACCACCATGGGACGACCTCGGTCTCTACATGGCCGCCTTAGAACCAGAAGAAACTTTTAAAAGATGTTGCATGATACAGTAGTAGCACTCAGTCCGGTTTACTCTACCAAAATAGTATAACATTTTAATCTGGAATCACACCTAGCAGTATTCTAGGTGCCTTCCAGTCAACTCATCATATCATATGAGCCCAGAAACATCGACAAGATCACACTTGTACTAATTTTCTCAGTATTTAAGCAAATCAGGAAGAACAGATCTTATTGGCTATAAGCGTGCTTTCTAGTACTTATTAGCTGTGTTGCAACTTGCGAGCAAGTTGTGGGGTTTCTGTACATACTCTGTGGTGCTATGTGTCATGCGATTCTTGGTTCTAATAAGTATTGGCCAGTTCATGTTCACGTTATAATCCTATAAGATTGGGCTATAGTTGCGAATGCATCTCTGTGGCAATGGATTCTGTCTAAGGCTTTTGCTCTTTGGTGTCACCCTGCTAGTGCATCACTTAGCATAGTCTGTATGTTAAGATGCTCAAAGCGAAGGGCGCGATAAGTTTTTCCTTTGCATATGATTGGTTACTGATGATGATACTGCTTCTGGAATAAATAGGTGGAATCCTCAAGGTCCATTCAAACCATTGCATTTGATGAATCCGGCAAGACTATGTTTTATTCACTCCATACTCTATAGACATTTCAGGTACACTCAAGGGCGAGAAAGATTATGTGGGGATCAGATTGTCCATGGCGACCTAGGAGGAGTTGCACCATCTCAGGTTCGTCACTTGCTCCTCCACTTCTCTTATCTTCTTCTTCTCCATCTCCCCATCTAATTAGTGTGTTCCTTTGCACGTTGCTCCGATCTAGTTGTGTGAAGCAACATGCAAGTTCTGCTACTGCTGTTGTGCTCCCTTGAATGATCTGGTGAAGGACAATTTGGTCCATAGGTCGTCCCCCCATGCTATCTCTCTCTGCTGCATAGTTAGGTTCAGTTTTTTTGTTCTCTTTCTAGTTTAAGCGTAAGGATTCCAGTAGGTCTCTATGTATGTAGCTCATGAGTTAGAACATCTAATCTAATTACGGACTGCATACTTGCTATGTCATGTGCAAACTTGCTTGCATTCAGTTCAGAAAATTTCTGAATTCTCTGGTGTTTGCTTTCACTCAATGATTGTGGTACTGGTAGTCAAATTAGATGCCTCCTTTGCTGTAATTCACTCGTTTCCCTGTCATGGTTTATCTTGAATTTTGGTAGTGTGACCAACACATTAGCAAATCTAAATAACTTTGACATATTTGTTGTATTATCTTGCACTGGATTGGCACCTTTCATTACCATGTACAAATATATCTCAATTCCGCTAACACTGATCCTTGTGTATGGTCTTAAACCCTTTTGGTTGCATGATACTTCTATATCTGTAGCCTTTAATGAATTCAATGTATGATTGTGATGAGAATTATATGATACCTACCTGTTTTTATCCTTGATCAGTATCATTTATGGTCTCTGTTCTTATTACTTGCTGTGTACGTTTAGTGCCTATACATTGTTGTGTTTTGCGGGTCTAGTCCTTCACTGTTATAGTTTGAAACCACTTCATAACTCATAATTTGTTTGTCATGATTCATTGCTTATGAAAATTATTACAAATATGTTGAAAATTGCATAGAATAATTTTATGCCATCTCTGTAACTGTGCTAGATGTGATGTTCCTGAAACTTATTATGGTATCTATACTGTCCTTATGTTGCAACACTAAAGTTATTATTTTTCATCCTTACGCAGACAAGAAAGCTAACTTTGCCCTAGCCTTCTCATCCGTGCCTCCACTGGAGCATGGATCAGCCGTGCAGGACATGGAGCTCCGCATGGATCACGACTTGGTCGTCGTGGGGGCCTGGACCATCAAGCTCGCGGGCGAGATGGACGGCCTCGGCAATGGAGGCGCGCGTGAGATCCTAGGGTTGACCAATCCATGAGGCGCCAAATCTTCCCTCGGGGTCGCCTGCTATAGACATACTGTCGCTGGATCTCCTCCCCCCCTCTCTCTGCGTGTTTTTCTGTCAATAGCTAGTAGCATAAGTTGGAGCTGGCTGTAGCTGGAACTTAATCTGCATTTATTCAACTAGATCAAGTACAAGTACATTAGTTCGTAATCTGCTATTAATACATCTCCTAGTCATAAATTTCCTGAAGTAGTGCATGTATATATTTAGGTGCTGGTTAATTAGAAAGTGGATGTGATTTCTAACTTGATTGTTGTAGGCTACAAGATATATCTCTGTTGGTTCATCTTGCTGTAGAATATGCCCCTGCTCATTCATTTATGTGTATTGCTATTTACCTCTGGTGACATGTGAGAAGCGCTCATCTATATGTTTATATTTTGAGCAGCTGGGTACAACTATAGTTGTAGAATCATCTAGCCAAATTTTGGGAGGATGGCATAAAAGATTAGATAACGCATGCTTTTTAAATCATGGTAAGCTTCACAAGCTTGTAAAGTGTTTTCTATTTTCAAGCGACTTTACATCAAGTTACTGTTTCTTAACAGAAATTCTAGACTCTGTAGCTTTTTATTGTTCTCTCCACTTATTTGTATAGCCAAGGATGCTTACTTAACTGTATAGCTCTTTACTGTTCTTTTCCAGGTATTCTATTTATGCTCCATTCTGAAATCTATTGTGCATTGCCAAGTCCATGAGGTGAAGCGTCACTGCTCAACTATTTCTTTACTGAACTGGGAGCAACAAAGGCAAGATATTCGAAACAAGCTGAAGTCCTTTGATTCTTGATTTCTAGCATACACATGCAACCTGCTTGGTGATGTTACTATAGATATGATGTAGGTTCAATGCTTACAATTTTTTGATGTGATGCATGTTACCTTTTGAAATAGCAAGATGCATGTAAGCACTGTTGCTGGCAGTCTGGCATATCATAACAGTCTTACCCCTTGTTCTGTCACTAGCATACACCACAGTTTTAGATAAAAGGGGGGCATATCATTTGCTCTATAAAATGGATTGTTTATTAATATATTTGGACTTGCACACATTACCCATATTGAGACTGAACATGTGGCTTTTCTTCTCATCTACAGGAGAGTTATGTGCTGATTTTTTTGAAGAAGCTGGAAGTCCAAGTCAACGACTTGCTTTATGTGTTTGTTGTAATGATGTATTTTCTGGGAATTTGGATGTATTGTTGATCTGGCTGAGAATTTGGTGTATATTTGCTTGCTGAACTTACAAATGCTAGGATATATGTACAAATCCTTGGAATATTATTCTATGTTTACTTGAAATGTATTCTTGGATTGAAAGTGGTCAAAAAGAGAATATATTGTTGTAAATTGTATTTGAAATAAAGAGGTGTGGGCCAAATTAAAAACTGGCTGAAATGTCTATTGGACCAAATGAAAAACTGGTTGAAATGGCTACAGCCCAAAAAAATTGGATCACAAAGAGGCCAGGGCCCAAAAAATGGATCGCAAAAAGGCCAAGGCCCCAAAATTAAATGCACTATAAAAATCGTGAGGCCCAAATTTAAAATGGACCGCAAAATGCCCAAAGCAATTGACCAAAATTGGCAGGAAAAAAAATCATAAATGGGCCGAATTAATGGGCTCGGCCCATGTAGAAAACCGAATTGGACCGGGCTGAATCTTGTGCCACATCAGCTTGCCACGTTGGATGCCTACGTGACCTGGGGGAGGTTGCTAGTGACCAAAACGCCACAGTAGGAATATTTTGGTCGTAAACGTCTTTGACCATTCCAGAAGAAAGGTCGCTATAGTCAGTTTACGACGGCCAGCTTCTGACCTTCTATTTTTGGTCACAAAAAGGTCATAAAGGGAAATTTGTGACCTTTTAGTGACCAATAGTGGTGGTCATAAGTTGACATATTTCTTGTAGTGTCCGTCCGCTGCACTTCCCCCACGACCCGTGTTGGACGCGCATCGTGGAGGAGTGTGCGTGACGTGGGGGTCGCGCGTGCAGGTGTGATCGAAGCATGCTGGCGTCATCTTGCGGTGGACAGTAAAGAGGCGGCTTGCGTGTCCTTTTGAGACTGCATGGCCGCTGCTCATTTACTGCCCTTGCTCGGGAACCGTCACTCCACGCGTCCCGCCCGTCTTTCGCGCCATGTTCCCTACGTGCGTGATGAAGAGAGAATGACAGGCGCGTGGGATACGGGAAGTCGTACACGTGCGGGCCGATTCCCACGCGCCTTCAATTGAGCTAGGAGGGTGGTCGATGGCCCCGCCCGTGGTCACTTCAATGGGACAGATTTGTCGAGAGGGGCGGCCGAGCCTCGCTCCCGTCCCTTTATAAAGAGGGGAGTGGGAGCAACGGCGCCTCTCAATCATTCGTCATCCGCTTCTCCCCATTCCTGCTTCCTCCTTCCTTTTGTCATGGCGAAGGGGCGTGGCGACGCTTCATCGGTGGCAGCGAGGGTCTCTGCCCGACAGCGCATCGCTCCCTCCCAAGAGCCTGCGGCGGCGGAGCCGGCCGCGAGGGGAAGAGGGAGAGGGCGGGGCCAAGGCCGCCGTGGTGCTCGGGGGAGAGGAGGACGGGGCGGTGCATTGGCCTTGCCTCTGCCAACAGCCCTTCCCCCCATGGAGGTCCATGTCGGGGACAACCCTTACGAGTTCTTCGTCAGGCTGCGCCGGCCGGCGCGCCGTCGTCTTCGTCTCCCGACCCCGTTCGCTCGGGCCATGGAGTTGGACCCGCCGCATATGCTGAGATTGCATATGAGGGGTTGTGGGAACAGTGGCACGTGGGCCGATGTCGATTTCCCAGTCCCCCACGTCATGTATCTTCGCCGCGGGTTGAAGACATTTGCTCGCATCCACAGCCTGACACCGGGACTCGTTCTCCTCTTCAAGTTGATGGAGGACGGCCCGCTCTCCTTCAAGGTTTTTGGAGACCTTGGCACTCGTCTAAAGTGCTGCATGGAGAGCTCCTCCGATGATGAAGATTCCTTCTCGAGCGAGAGTGACGAGGAGGACAGCGACAGCAATGACGAGGGTGGCGGGCGGTAGGATGACGGGTCCGACTAGGCGTCGAGCGCGCCGCTCCGGGGCGACGCCGGCAGCCCCATCATCCGCGTCGTCGCCTCCTTGAACTTCTCGGGGTCGCCTCCTTGGGCGGCTGGCGTAGGGAGGCCGGAGAAGGCGAAGAAGGCGGGTGGCATGCCGTCAAGTCGGAGTACGATGGCACCGACGCCTTCATAGCGTATTGACGGTCCTGCCGCCTCGTCTTCCAGCCCTTCTCCCATCATCATCATCACCAGCTTCCCTTCGGGGCGGCCACCTAGATGTTCTCCTGGTGCCTTCTGCTGCTCGTACCTCGCCTAGGCGCCCTTTTTGCTCTTTTGCCTTCTTGTTTCATTTCCTAACGAGAGGGACAAGAAAGGGATTACGGGTACCTTATTTTTTTAGTCTATAAGCCTTCGGGCCTTTGTTAAATTTAGAGCTTGTAACCCCCCTGCTCATGTTTTCCATTCCGTATGAACTGTACCTGTACGGGATGTTTTTAATGAAAAGGGATGTTTGCCGAGTTTTTCGTTCGCGGGTGAAACCCACGACAAGGAGCGAATCCTCGTTACTATCTAAGATAAACGTTTTTCGCCCGGCAACAGGCCTTGACGTCCCCCCATTTTGCTCGACCTTTCTCATGATCTTGACGGAGGCAGGGACGAGGTGGGCTTAGGCTCCTCGTTCCATTTCCTTGCTGCCGTGACTATGACCAAATTCGGACCCTGGAGATAATCCTTGGGTACAGAAAGAGGGGAGCATGGTAGCCTAGAGATAAAACGAGGTTTCACATGTCCCAGTCCATAACGAAATGCATGATAGAGGATAAAAGACTTATCTGGATCTGCAGCCCCCGGCAACCTTGGCTTGTTGTGGATGGACCCTTGTACTTGCAGCCCCCGACAACTTTGGCTTGCCGGGGTGGGCACCGATCCGTTCCTTTCTTCCAAACAGCTCAGCAAAAATGCTTATGTGCCCTGCGAACCAAAGAGGACAGAGAAGAACAGAGAGACGCACACTCGACCTCTAAGCTAGGGGTTAGCCGCCACCAAGCACTTTCAACCCTAACCGAGGAGGAGACTCAACCTACCATGCATGCTATAACTTAGGGCGCAAGCGCTTCATTTATTTATGCTCAGGGTCTGTGCCTGGCTTTGTACAAAGGGTTACATGCCTTGCCGGCAAGGCTTGTACAAAATGGTGGCCTGTCAGGAGGCCCGGCAGCCGCGCCTTATGGGTAAAACTTGCGAAGATGCTCGATGTTCTAGGAGTTGCTCACTGGAATGGCATCTTCGGTCTCCAGGCGGACTGCGTCGGGCCTGGTGACTCGTGTTACCCGATAAGGGCCTTCCTACTTTGGTGTCAACTTGTTAGAATTCTTGGCTGACTGAACGTGCCGAAGAACAAGGCCGCCTTCCTCAAAGCTCTGGGCATGAACGTTGCGGCTATGGTAGCGGCGCAAGGCTTGCTGGTAGCGTGCTACTCTCACAGCCACCCGGAGACGATCATCCTCAAGGAGCGTTGCATCATCTTGTCGGAATCGCTCTTGCTCAAGCTCATCATAAGCGAGCACTCTAGGTGACCTGTATATGAGTTCCATGGGGAGAACCGCTTCTGCCCCATAGACCAGGGCAAAGGGTGTCTGGCCGGTGGCTCGATTTGGCGTCGTTCTGACTGACCAAAGAACCGCCGGCAACTCATCAATCCAGCACCTTCCACTCTTGCACAGCCTGTCAAAAGTATTCGTTCTTAAGCCTCACATAACTTCAGCATTTGCTCTCTCTGCTTGGCCGTTGCTCCGTGGGTGTGCCACGGAAGCAAAACAGACCTTGCTGCCGAGATCCTCAATGTATTGCATGATGGCATGGCTTGTGAACTGTGTGCTGTTGTCAGTGATGATCCTGTTGGGTACCCCAAAACGGCAAACTAGTCCTTTGAAGAACTTGATGGCTGACTGCTCTGTCACCTTCCTCACTGCTTCCACCTCCGGCCACTTTGCGAACTTGTCGATTGCAACGTAGAAGTACTCAAAGCCCCCAACGGCATGGGGGAAGGGGCACAATATGTCGAGCCCCCAGACCGAGAAGGGCCAGGAGAGAGGGATGGTTTGAAGGGCTTGAGCTGGTTGATCAAGCTTCTTTGAATGAAACTGGCACGCTTCATACTTGGTTACTAGTGTCGTCGCATCTTGGAGGGTGGTGGGCTAGAAGAAACCTTGCCGGAAAGCCTTGCCGGCAAGGGCCCTCGACCCTATCTGGGAGCCACATATGCCTCCATGTATCTCTGCCAACAGCTCTAGTCCTTCCTCCCGGGAGATGCACTTCAATTTCACCCCATTCGGTCTTTTTCTGTACAACATGTTGTCAATGAATTGGTACAGAGCAGACCGGCGGGCTACTCTCTCTGCCTCTTCCTGCTCCTCAGGAAGCTATCATATCTGGAGGAATCGGACGGTGTGCTGCGCCCATGCTGGAGCCTGTGGCTCAACGGCAAGGACCAAAGGCATCTCTTTTGCCACGGGAGCGGTCGTCTCCACGGCCATGGCCTGAGGCCCTGTCTGAGTCAGTTGCCCCACGGCAGGATCGGCATCCATGGCAACATCTTTGCCAGTGGCTCCGAGGAGCTCGGTGGAGAAGTACTTGCCGGGGCCTAGCTTCCTCCGCTTTTTCTGCCCGGTTGATGATTCGACTATGGTTGAGTTAACCGAAGCACAAACGTACCTGGTTCCACAGGTAGCTTGAAGGCAGCATGCTTTGACAGGTAGTCGGCGATGTCGTTCTTCGTCCGAGGGACATGCTCTGCTTGTATACCATCAAAGCGCTCCTCTAGTTTCCTCACTTCATCCATGTAAGCTTCCATCAACGGGCTTTGGTAATCTTTGTTGATCTGCCTGACGATGAGCTACGAATCACCTCTGACGATGAGCTTTTTGACTCTGAGGTTTGCTGCGATCCTGAGACGGCAAGCAAGCCCTCGTACTCAGCAGTGTTGTTAGTTGACATTTCCTGGGGAAAGTGCACTTGGATCACATACTTGAGGTGCTCTCCGGTGGGCGCGACAAGCAGCATGCCAGCACCGGCGCCTTGCAGCGAAAAAGCCCCATCAAAGTACATGATCCAGTTGCGGCTCGTTTCCTTGCCGGGGAGAGTGGTCTCCTGTACCTCTTCGTCAGGCGTTGAGGTCCATTCTGCAACAAACTCCGCCAGGACTCTTCTCTGAATCGCCGAGGTACTTTCGAACTTTAAACCGAAACTCGACAGCTCCAGGGCCCATTCCATGATCCTCCCTGTTGCATCTAGGTTATGCAGTATCCGTGGCAACGGGAGGCGGGTGACCATGGTGATCTCATGTGCTTGGAAGTAATGACGCGGCTTCCTTGAGGCCATAAGGAGGCCGAAGAGCAATTTTTGCACACCTGAGTACCTCGACCTATCCCCCTGCAAGAGGGAGCCGACGAAGTAAACTGCGTGCTACACCATTTTCTTCTTTTGCGCCACTTCACCCTGTTGTGCGGGCCCTGTTGCACTGGCGTTAGCCTCTGCCAGGGACTCAGTCTTGCCGGGACCGAGGCCTGTCGGGGAGGGATCTGGCCCGCCATCCATTGAACCTGCCGCTACCGCTGCCTCTTCGTCGACCTCTCTCTGTGCTACTAGTGCGGCGCTAACCACTTGATTCGTTGCCGCTAGATATAGCAGCAACGGTTCTTGTGGTTTGGGCGCAACCAGTACCGGGGCAGAGGAGAGGTACTTCTTCAAGTCTTGCAGTGCTGCCTCGGCCTCTGGGGTCCACTCCACTAGGCCCGTCTTCTTCAAGATCTTGAAAAAGGGAAGGGCACGCTCTACGGACTTGGAGATGAATCTGCTCATGGCGGCATCGCAGCCAGTGAGCCGACGCATGTCCTTGATCCGTTTGGGTGCCTCAATCTGCTCGATGGCCTTGATCTTATATGGTTTTGCCTCAATCCCACGTTGCGACACAAAGAAACCGAGAAGCTTGCCAGACGGGACACCAAAGATACACTTTTCAGGGTTCAATTTGAGGTTGATCTTGCGCAGGTTTGCAAATGTTTCCTCCAGATCTTGCACAAGTGTTGCTTTGTCCTTGGTTTTGACCACTATGTCATCCATATAAGCTTCCATATGTCTATGTAGCCAGGGCTCAAAACCAATTTGGACTGCTCTTGCAAAGGTTGAGCCAGCACTCTTCAACCCGAAAGGCATCCGTAAAAAGCAATACGTACCACATGGGGTGATGAATGTTGTCTTCTCCTTGTCATCTTTTGTCATGAGGATCTGGTGATACCCTGAGTAGGCGTCGAGGAATGATAACAGGTCACACCCAGCCATGGAGTCAACAATCTGGTCAATGCGCGGTAACGGGAAGGGATCCTTTGGACAAGCCTTATTGATGTCTGTGTAATCAATACACAGTCTCCCCTTCCCGTTTGCCTTGCACACCACTACCGGATTGGCCAAGCACGTGGATGGAGTACTCCTCTTACCAAGCCTGCCGCCTCTAGTTTTCTGATCTCCTCCGTGATGAACTCCTGCCTCTCCAGAGCTTGCTTCCTGACCTTCTGCTTGACGGGCCGCGCATGAGGATAGATAGCAAGATGGTGCTCAATCACTTCCCTGGCAACACCGGGGATGTCGGAGGCCTGCCATGCAAACACATCAACATTTGCCCGCAGGAAGGTGACGAGCTTGCTTTCCTATTTGCTGTCGAGGGTGGAGCTTATGGTAAAAGCTCCCCCCATGCCATCCTCCTTGCCGGGCACATTCTTGGTCTCTGGCGGTGCAGCTCTGGACTTCTTGCCCTTGCCGGTGGAGCTCTCTGGCACGTCCTCAACGGGAGCGCAACACCCCGAAGAGGAGCGCTTGCCAGAGTGGGTGCGAGGGGTCTCGCCGGTCTTCTTCCCTCCCGGGGCTCCGTTAGCAGGAGCAGGTGCCTTAGCGGCAGCTGCTGCAACTGCTTCTCGGTAGAGTTGGTCGGTGCAAATCAACGCATCTTTCTTGTCAGGGGGGACAGTGATGATGTTCATTGGCCCGGGCATCTTCAGCATGTTGTAGGCGTAATGTGAAGCCGCCATGAACTTGGCTAGTGCCGCGCGGCCGAGGATCCCATTGTAGGGCACGGGGATCTCGGCTACATCAAAAACAATCCTCTTCGTCCTGTGGTTCAGCTTGCCTCCAAACATCACGGGCAGCGTGACCTTTCCCTTCGGCTGGATCCTCCCCGAGTTGAACCCTTGGAACGTGCCCGTCCCCTCGAGGTCTCCATCAGGGATCTGCAGCCTCTTGATCACAACAGGCGAGATCAAGTTCAGACCGGCCCCGCCGTCAACCAGCATCTTCGTCACCTTGAGGTTGCGGATTGTTGGTGAGACCAACAATGGCAAGCACCCGACCGCAGTAGTGCAGTCGGTGTGGTCCTTGGTGTTGAAGATGATAGGCGTGCTGGACCACCTCAGCAGCCTCCGTGCGTCAGGCAACGGCTCTGCCGCTGTGAACTCACGCACCCACTGCTTGAGCTGGCAGTGGGATGTATGCAGCGAGGTGCCGCCATCGACGCACATGGCCTCCGTGGGTTTCTGGAACTCGTGGTTGCCGGACTCATGCCGCCTACCGCCCTACAAACCATACCCATTACTTGGCCTTTTGCGGTCTGGGGGCTTGACATGGTTGGACCCCTTAAAGGAGGAACCCACAAGAAAAAATATCTACTGGTCATGGTGGACAAATTCACCAAATGGATAGAGGCCAAGCCTGTAAAGACGGCCGAATCCGGACCGGTGATAGACTTCATATCCGGGGTTGTACACCGTTACGGCGTCCCCCACAGCATCATAACTGACAATGGCACAAACTTTACGGCCGACAAAGTTAAACTCTGGTGCAAAAACATGGGCATCAAGCTCGACTACGCTTCAAGCGAGCCAACGGTCTCATCATGAGCGGCATCAAATCCAGACTAGTGCGATCCCTCAAGGAATCTAACACGCACTGGGTAGAGGAGCTTGACACCGTACTCTGGGGGCTGCGGACCACGCCGAATCGCACTACAGGATTCACACCATTTTTTATGGTATACAGCGCAGAGGCAGTCCTGCCCTGTGACATAATTCATGACTCACCTCGCGTGCGGATGTACGAAGAAAGAGAAGCCGAGCCCGATCGGCAGGACAGCTTGGACGCATTGGAGGAGGAGTGCGACGTGGAAAAAGCCCGTTCCACATTTTATCAATAGCAGGCTCGAAGATATCAAAGCAGAGAAGTACGGGCCAAAACTTATAACGTTGGCGAACTAGTTCTACGCCTGCTGGACAAGAAAAAGGACAAACTAAAGCCCAAATGGGAGGGTCCCTTCATAATCGACTAAGTACTGACCGGTGGAGCGTACCGTCTGTGAAACGCATCGGACAACCGACTCGAGACGAACCCATGGAACGCAGCACGCCTACGAAGATTCTACGCCTAGCGCCGGACTCCATGTTCGTCTCCTTCCTCTGTCCCCTTTTATTTTTTATTTCAAATTAGCTGCCTGGTATTTCTCTCCTTCTCCCTACCTTTTTCTCTCAAGCCCTTAGGGGCTTGCCTGCGCGTTGTTCGCACATACTTGACGCGCCACCCGTGCTCATTATACCTGGGGGCTTCTTTATCAGAAGTTTATATAAACGGGCCTCATGCCCAAAACATGTGTGACACTTCCGCATGAACCTTTTATACACCATTATATGCATCGATATGACTTAAGTTTTGGCCAAGCTGGGTTGCCTGGCTCCGGTGCTTACCCCTACGTTCCCGTTTGTTCGGCTAGGTGGTAAAGGGAGCACCTCTCGATTGTTACTGCTGGGTCAGTCGGATGTGTACCTCAGACTAGGTGAAGCCGAAAGCTAGCATTCTTGAGGGAATATTCGGTCGGTGAACTATTCTCCCCCCAGATGATTTTTCTTGCTTATTTATCTGTCCCCAAATGCTTTTTCTGCTTTTTCTCGCAGTTCGGACATGCACTTTAGGGCATGCCTCCCAGGGAAAGGAACCCCTAACGGAACTATTGTCCCTGGAAGATGTTTCCTACTAACCATGTAATATAACATAACTACTTAGGCACTTGTCTGCAAAAGCACTTATGACCCCTACGCCTTGTCTCCATGCATGCCCCGGTTCTTACATAACCGAGAGGGTATTCGGACACACTCCAGACTATTGGGTCCAGAGGTTGAATCGAAAAGGTCTGCAATGACAAACGATCTACAATCCGGCTAGAAGGCATTTTTTCATGTCATTTTAAATTACATAGTCAATTCGACTCGGTATATTCTTCTTCAATACCATCCAACAGGATGTCTAATTTACAGTCCTGTTGAGAATACTTGGCAGCGAGCTCTACCTGGCCATACACTAAACTGACAGGGATCTCCTTTCTGTCAGGCCCCACAGGGCCAACCTCGGCCATATGGTTCGGGTCAGCCTTCGTGTACCGAGTCTTCACCATGGCCCAGGCCTCCCTAGCACCTTGACGGCAGGCCGATATCTTCCACAACCGGAAGTGCTGCCGCACTCCCTCCAGCTTCTTTGCAAGCTCGCCAAGGCCTTCCGGCATGGAGAGGGATGGCCACATAGCCTGGACGACGTCTTGCATCGCCTGCCGAACTCGTTCGTGTAGTTGCAACAGCTCGGGAAGAAGGTCCCCTGCTGAACCGGGCATTTCCTCCGCAGGACGACCTGTCAGCATATCTACAGACATAGCTCTGTCAATCGACTTCCTCGCCGAAGTCTTTTTTCGAAGATTCGTTCAAGCACTTACTAAAAATGCCGCGTCGAAGTCGCCGATTCTCCTTTACGGAATCACACAGCTGAGCACGAACATCCTTTAGTTCCTCACCCAGCCAGGTATTGGCGTCTTGAAGCTTGTTCTTCTCTTGCCTAACCCTTGTCAGCACGCTCTCGCCAGCCTTTAGTTGGTGTAGGAGATGTTGCTTGTCCGGATTTACTGTGGCCCCATCTGCATTGTTATCATCAGAATTGCACACATGCCGCACTTCACAACGGAATTATCTTTCAAAGCATATATTACCTGAAGGGGTCCCCTTGGCACTATCCGAAGCGGCCAGTGCGGCCTCGAGTTGGGCCTTGCACTCTTCCAGCTCCTGGGACAGTTCCGTGTTCTTTTTTGTAAGATCCTGCATAACATATGGTCCTTAAATCAGTTATCTTAACCGTTTCAAGTCTCGGGGGCTACTGACATATATGACCATCAGATTTACTCACCCGTATGTCTTTCACATACTGCTCTGTGGCTGTGGCTAGACCATTTTGAGCGGCACGGAGGTACGCATCTCCCGTATTAAAGGCGTCCCACGCCTCTCGGGAAAAACATGCGTCACGAAGAATAGTCCGGCGACGCCTGTGGTTCATGGCACTCTCTGCCTCTGAATTAGTGGCAGATAGCCCGTCTGCATCCTCTGTCGGAGGAACGCCTGATGCACGCCCCGTGTTCGCCTCCACTTCCGGACCCGGCCTTGAAGCCTGACCGGTGGATATAGTCCGACGGGCTCTCTTCTTCCTGAGGAGAGCATGAGCGTTAGTGTGACTTGAGGGCATAAACCCTAGGCATTAAATTTACACGCCGTACCGTTACGCCGGAATCTCGATCTGGTCCGCACTTCTTTTTGGCCCGCCTGGCTTCAGCGGCCCTTGCTGGCTGCCCACCGCGGGCTCGGCCCTCCGCCTCAAGGATTTCCCCTACAAAACGAAATGCTCTTGGTTTACGGCATTCAAAATAAGGCATGGATGGATCTTCTTGGAAGTACTGGGACTTCGGTCTTGGCCACCTTTGAGGATGGAAGTAGTCCGGGATAGTCGGCCGTAATGGCCACTAAGGTATTGTCCTTACTCAATTGATGAAACACCCCATCAATTAACTCCACACATAAGTCCGGATCCTCTTGGGAGTCCGGATCGAGGGACCGTTCTGGGTCCTCGGGTTGCGGAGGAGGGCTGTTTATCTCCTTCACAGTCTGGCGCAGCTCCTGCGTTAACATCGCTAGACTAAGTACTCAATTATGGTAATTTTGAAAGCGGGTAGACAAGTGAAAGTGTTCGCTCACCCAGCTTGGAGGACTATACATAGAGAATCCGCCCCGTGGACTGACACGGGGGAATTCCTCTTCTTCTCCCTTGTATAAAGCGGATAAGATCTTCGTTAGAGGGGCAGCCGAATCCGGCCCCTTGCGACCACACCAGCTGGCGTCGTCCTCTCCATTGAAATCCCACATGGGGTGGCCTCTGTACTGAACAGGCTGCACCCCCCGCATAATGCATGTGGCCATGACCTCAATCATGGTCAATCCGGAATGAGCCAGCAATCTTATCCGGCTCATCAGGTAAAGAACGTCCCTGTCAGTTTCCCTCTGAGGATTCCGTGGGCACCAGCTCAGGCGTTTCTTCAACGGAGCGTTATTAAACTCAGGGAGGCCGATCCGTACAAGGTCTGGCAAGGGGACGTCATCCATATAAAACCATTCCGAAGGGCAGTCCTCGGACGCCTTCTTTGGGGTACCCGATAGATATCCGGTCCCGGCGATGCGCCATAGTTCGGCTCCGCCCACTTGATAAATTGACCCCTCCTGAGAGCGGGGCACAAGGCAGAACAGCCTCTTTCACAGCGTGAAATGGGCCTCGACGCCCAAGAACAGCTCGCAGAGGGCCACGAAGCCCGCGACATGCAGTACGGAGGCAGGTGTGAGGTTGTGTAGCTGGAGACTGTAGAACTCCAGTAGTCCTCGAAGAAACGGATGAATTGGAAATCCGAGTCCTCTCATTAAATAAGGGACTAGGCATACCCGCTCTCCTTGAGAGGGAGTGGGGACGCTCTCCGCCTGCTCTTCGCTGCTATAGGTGGCGATCCCGGCTCGAACTGGGACCATATATGCTAGGGAGGAGCCCCTTGGATTGAAGCACTACTAGCTCGCTATGCGGGGCGGAACACCGCACCCAATCTCCGGGCCGAGGGTTGGAGAGGCGAGAGGAGGAGCTGCTCTGACCGGCCATGGTGGAATGGAGCTCGGTCGAAAGTGCTCTGATGAATACTCGCGGAGGGAAGGTGGTGTGAATTGGATCTAAACTCCCGTCTCTTTTATGGGCGGCTCATTTACACAACTAGGGGGATAAATGTAAAAAAACCTGGCTTTTCGCATTCGTTCGACACGTGGAAGATGGCCATTATGGCGCACAGAAGCTGAGGAGAAGCAACACACATCAGAAGCCGGACACTATCCGACAGTTACATGGAATTTGGAGAAGAACCCGCCTTGCAATGCCGAAGACAATTTGCGCGCCGGACTCGTCGTCATTGAAGCCTGGTTCGGGGGCTACTGAGGGAGTCCTGGATTAGTGGGTGTCCGGATTGCCGGACTATGACCTTTGGCCGGACTCCCGGACTATGAAGATACAAGATTGAAGACTTCGTCCCGTGTCCGGATGGGACTTTCCTTGGCGTGGAAGGAAAGCTTGGCGATACGATATGAAGATCTCCTCCCATTGTAACCGACTCTGTGTAACCCTAGCCCTCTCTGGTATCTATATAAACTGGAGAGTTTTAGTCCGTAGGACGAACAACAATCATACCATAGGCTAGCTTCTAGGGTTTAGCCTCTCTGATCTCGTGGTAGATCAACTCTTGTACTACCCATATCATCAATATTAATCAAGCAGGAGTAGGGTTTTACCTCCACCGTGAGGGCCCGAACCTGGGTAAAAACATCGTGTCCCTTGTCTCATGTTACCATCCGCCTAGATGCACAGTTCGGGACCCCCTACCCGAGATCCGCCGGTTTTGACACCGACAGCCGCCACGCTTCTTGCTGGATCCCTCGGCACCCTCTTGGCCCTTCTCCTTGTCCTGCCGCTCATACTCGGCTTTCTGCTTCTCAGTGAGCAGCTCCACCTGCCGACCGTTCTGGAGATCGTGGCCTTTGGTGCGGTGGATCTTGCAATACTGCTTGTCGGAGCCCCTGGCTTATCGGCAGCCGCCAAGGCCCGACAAGCTACACACCCGGCAACCTCCTTGCCAGGGTCACTCGCCTTGGGTTTCTTGGTGGCGCCGGTATCGTCGGACCCCTCGACGGCAAGCATGGTCTTGCACTTGCGCTTCCTGTTACGGCGCCGGCCCTTCTTTGCCGGTGTGGCGGTATCATCCATGGAGTCGGTTTCTGCGACGGCGTCTTCGCCGGGGTACTTCCTTCCCTCTTTAGCGCGAGCGCACCGATCGGCCAGAACATAAAGTTTGTCCACATCCCTGACCTTGTTCATCGCCAGCTCTTCACGCATCTTACGATTCCGCACATTCTGGTGGAATGCACTAATCACAGCGGCAGGATGAACGACGGGGATGTTGTACTGCACTCGGCTGAACCTTTGGATGTACTTGCGCAAGTTTTCTCCTTCCTTCTAGGGGATGATATGTAAATCACTCGCCTGGCCATGAGCTTGGTGGCCTCCGGTAAAGGCGCCAACAAACTCATGACACAAATCCGCATAAGAAGAAATGGAGTCTACCGGCAAGTGCATAAACCATGACATGACATTGGGCTTGAGTGCCAACAGGAAATAGTTGGCGAGCACCTTATCGTCGTGAGCCCCGGTAGCTTGCATCGCGATGGTGTAGATGTTGAGGAGCTCCGACGGGTGAGTCTTGCCGTTGTACTTCTCGCCAACGTCGTGCTTGAACGTGCGGTGGGAGGGCCACTGGAACTGCCGCAGCTCACGGGTGAAGGCTAGACAACCTACCTCGTAGGATAGGCCACCGTAGCCCCGTGGCATCGGGTGGTCCATAGTGGGCCCTACCCTCCTGTCCGACTGGTGACGCGCGTCACGCCGGCGCTCGATGGTGGTTCGAGCATCTTCATGAACTCGCTCCCGAAGAACTTGGCGTTGGTCGCGATGGGTTCGCGGGTCGGACGATGCTATGCAGATGTCATCACGAGTGTCATTGCAACGGACCGACACCCGCGGCGGCCGGGATGGAGGAGGGGGGGTGCACCATGGACGCATCGCCTCCGGCCCGGCTTCCGCTAGCATGCGGTGGCTCGACAGAGCGACGACCTATGGGTCCCGCCGGCTGCAACTCATCGTTGTTGGCGATGCCGACGAGGCTCCGGACGGTGGCCCTCCATTCGTCAAGCTTCTCCGCAGCGGGAGGAAAATTGAGGAGCAGCTTCGCGTGTGCTAGGGCTTCTGCTGGCGTGGGAGGCGGCGAAAGCTGTGTGGACCGCGATGCGCCTCAACTTCTAACCGCATTAGAAGGAGCCCCGTCACGGCCCCGCAGCCGTTCTGGGCCAGGCCGAACAACGTGTCGCCCTTATGTGTGGCCCAGGACCGGGGGCTCCTGTCGGTGTACTAAAGTAGGGGCACTCGATTGTACCCCTTACTTGTGCGCGGGCAGTCAGAGCCACAGGCCGAATCCACGCATAGCAGGGCAGAGGAGGGAAGGAAGGAGTCAAAGCCACAAAAGCATTCAAAGCAACGTCAAGGACCAAGGCCACAGGGATCGGATGGACGAAGCAGGTTTCCCCGGCAAGGACCCTTGCCGGGGGAGCCTCAGCAGCCCCGGCAAGACCCTTGCCGGGGCAGCTCGCCCACGCCAGCTGAGCGAGCGACCCTTGAGCCCACGTTCTCCAACGCTGATAACCCACAAGTATAGGGGATCGCAACAGTTTTCGAGGGTAGAGTATTCAACCAAAATTTATTGATTCGACACAAGGGGAGCCAAAGAATATTCTCAAGTATTAGCAGCTGAGTTGTCAATTCAACCACACCTGGAAACTTAATATCTGCAGCAAAGTGTTTAGTAGCAAAGTAATATGATAGTGGTGGTAATGGTAACAAAAGTAAAGATAGCAAAAGTAATGTTTTTGGTATTTTGTAGTGATGATAACAGTGGCAATGGAAAAGTAAATAAGCGTAAACCAGTATATGGAAAACTCGTAGGCACCGGATCAGTGATGGATAATTATGCCGGATGTGGTTCATCATGTAACAGTCATAACATAGGGTGACACAGAACTAGCTCCAGTTCATCAATGTAATGTAGGCATGTATTCCGTATATAGTCATACGTGCTTATGGAAAAGAACTTGCATGACATCTTTTGTCCTACCCTCCCGTGGCAGCGGGGTCCTATTGGAAACTAAGGAATATTAAGGCCTCCTTTTAATACAGAACCGGAACAAAGCATTAGCACATAGTGAATACATGAACTCCTCAAACTATGGTCATCACCGGGAGTGGTCCCGATTATTGTCACTTCGGGGTTGCCGGATCATAACACATAGTAGGTGACTATAGACTTGCAAGATAGGATCTAGAACACACATATATTCATGAAAACATAATAGGTTCAGATCTGAAATCATGGCACTCGGGCCCTAGTGACAAGCATTAAACATAGCAAAGTCATAGCAACATCAATCTCAGAACATAATGGATACTAGGGATCAAACCCTAAAAAAACTAACTCGATTACATGATAAATCTCATCCAGCCCATCACCGTCCAGCAAGCCTATGATGCAATTACTCACGCACGGCAGTGAGCATCATGAAATTGGTGATGGAGGATGGTTGATGATGACGATAGCGACGAATCCCCCTCTCCGGAGCCCCGAACGGACTCCACATCAGCCCTCCTGAGAGAGATTAGGGCTTGGCGGCGGCTCCGTATCGTAAAACGCGATGATTTCTTCTCTCTGTTTTTTTTCTCCCCGAAAGCCAATATATGGAGTTGGAGTTGGCGTCGGATGGCCACCAGGGTGCCCATGAGGTACGGGGGCGCGCCCAGGGGGGAGGGGCGCGCCTCCCACACTTGTGGACAGGGTGTGGGCCCCCTGGTCTTCATCTTTGGCTAGGATTTTTTATTATTTATTCTAAGATATTCCGTGGAGTTTCAGGTCATTCCGAGAACTTTTGTTTTCTGCACATAAAACAACACCATGGCAATTCTGCTGAAAACAGCGTCAGTCCGGGTTAGTTCCATTCAAATCATATAAGTTAGAGTCCAAAACAAGGGCAAAAGTGTTTGGAAAAGTAGATAAGACGGAGACGTATCAACTCCCCCAAGCTTAAACCCTTGCTTGTCCTCAAGCAATTCAGTTAACAAACTGAAAGAGAAAAGAAAAACTTTTACAAACTCTGTTTGCTCTTGTTGTTGTAAACATGAAAAGCCAGCATTCAAGTTTCAGCAATTATTATGAACTAACCATACTCACAATAACACGTAGGTCTCACAACTACTCATATCAACAATAAAATCAGCTAGCGAGCCATAATAATAAAACTCGGATGACAACACTTTCTCAAAATAATCATAACACGAAATAACGAAATGGTATCTCGCTAGCCCTTTCTGAGACCGCAAAACATAAACGCAAAGCACCTTTAAAGACCAAGGACTGACTAAACATTGTAATTCATGGTAAAAGAGATCCAGTCAAGTCATACCCAATATAAACCAATCATAATGAATGCAAACGATAGTGTGCTCTCCAGCGGGTGATTTTAATAAGAAGGGTGATGACTCAACATAAAAGTAAATAGATAGGCCCTTCGCAGAGGGAAGCAGGGATTTGTAGAGGTGCCAGAGCTCAATTTTGAAATAGAGATACATTATATTTTGAGCGGCATACTTTCACTGTCAACGCAACAACTATGAGATGGTTGTATCTTCCATACTACATGCATTATAGGCAGTTCCCAAACAGAATGGTAAAGGTTTATACTCCCCCTCCTCCACAAGCATCAATCCATGGCTTGCTCGAAACAATGAGTGCCTCCAACATTCAACAGGTCCCAAGGGGAGTTTTGTTTAATTATATTGATTTGCTTTGATCTTTTTGGATGATGGGACTGGGCATCCCGGTTACCGGCCCTTTCTCGTGAATGAGGAGCGAAGTCCACTCCTCTCGAGAATAACCCACCTAGCATGGAAGATATAGGCAGCCCTAGTTGCACATGAGCTGCTCGAGCATACAAAACAGAATTTTATTTGAAGGTTTGGAGTTTGGCACATACAAATTTACTTAGAACGGAAGGTAGATACCGCATATAGGGAGGTATAGTGGACTCAGATGGCATAACTTTGGGGTTTAAGGAGTTTGGATGCACAAGCAGTATTCCCGCTTAGTACAGGTGAAGGCTAGCAAAAGACTGGGAAGCGACCAACTGAGAGAGCGACAACAGTCGTAAACATGCATTAAAATTAATTTACACCGAATATAAGCATGAGTAGGATATAATCCACCATGAACATAAATATCATGAAGGCTATGTTGATTTGATTCAACTACATGCGTGAACATGTGCCAAGTCGAGTCACTCAATTCATTCAAAGGAGGATACCATCCTATCATACCACATCATAATCATTCTAATAGCATGTTGGCACGCAAGGTAAACCATTATAACTCATAGCTAATCAAGCATGGCACAAGCAACTATAATCTCTAAATGTCATTGCAAATATGTTTACTTCATAATAGCTGAATCAGGAACGATGAATCATCATATTTACAAAAACAAGAGAGGTCGAGTTCATACCAGCTTTTCTCATCCCAATAAGTACATTATATATCATCATTATGGTCTTTCACTTGCACGACCGAACGGTGTGAATAATAATAAGAGTGCATGCGCATTGGACTAAGCTGGAATCTGCAAGCATTCAACTCAAAAGAGAAGACAGGTAATATGGGCTCCGTCGGTGTCAAAACCGGCGGCTCTCGGGTAGGGGTCCCGAACTGTGCGTCTAGGCGGATGGTGACAGGAGACAAGGGACACGATGTTTTACCCAGGTTCGGGCCCTCTTGATGGAGGTAAAACCCTACGTCCTGCTTGATTGATATTGATATTGTGGGTATTACAAGAGTGGATCTACCACGAGATCAAGGAGGCTAAACCCTAGAAGCTAGCCTATGGTATGATTGTTGTAATGGTTGTTGTTCTATCCTACGGACTAAAGCCATCCGGTTTATATAGACACCGGAGAGGGCTAGGGTTACATAGAGTCGGTTACAATGGTAGGAGATCTACATATCCGTATCGACAAGCTTGCCTTCCACGCCAAGGAAAGTCCCATCCGGACACGAGACGAAGTCTTCAATCTTGTATCTTCATAGTCTTGGAGTCCGGCCGATGATGATAATCGGGCCGATGATAGTTCGGCCGATGATGGTGATCCGGCTATCCGGACCCCCTAGTCCAGGACTCCCTCAGTAGCCCTTGAACCAGGCTTCAATGACGATGAGTCCGGCGCGCATATTGTTCGGCATTGCAAGGCGGGTTCCTCCTCCGAATAATTCATAGAAGATTGTGAACACCAGGATAGTGTCCGGCTCTGCAAAATAAATTCCACATTCAACCGTAGAGAGAATAATATATACACAAGTTCAATCTGCTGACGTTTTTTGCGGCATGACGTCACACCACTACCAAGCCCTTACTTGAATCGTTTTTTACTTTACCACCTCAGCGCATTTAGCGAAGCGGTTTCCGTGGCACGTCTTGTCGAAGCAGAGATCGTGTTCCCCCTTATTCCGGGATTCTCATCAATACGGACGTGGGTAACCCAACCGCGCCATTGATGGTGGCGCTTGGGAGATAAGCGAGTTTTACCAGGCCGGTGGGGACGCATAGACTTCGTCCGCCCATATATAAGGGGATTAAGATCCACCCTTTCACCTACGCCTTTTTCCTCCTTTGCTTATCCATCTCCGCGCACTCGAGCTCCAGCGCCCAAGCCCGCACATCTCGTCTCAACCTTCCCCAGTCATGTCTGGAGCGGGAGGCAAGTGGATGACCTCCTCCGTTACGGAGGGGCACATTGAAAGACTGCGCAGCGCCGGATATCTATCAGGCGACATCGCGCACCGGCTGCCCGACGAGGGGCAGCTCATCCCCACCCCCAGGCCCCATGAGAGGGTCGTATTCCTTCCCCACTTCCTCCGCGGACTGGTCTTCCCACTGCATCCCTTTGTCCGGGGGCTCATGTATTATTACGGCCTGGATTTCCACGATCTGGCGCCAAACTTCATCCTCAACATCTCGGCATTTATCGTCATGTGCGAGGCCTTCCTCTGCATCCAGCCTCACTTCGGCTTGTGGCTCAAGACCTTCAATGTTAAGCCGAAGGTGGTGAAGGGCACTCAGGTGGAGTGCGGAGGCGCCATGTTGGGTAAGATACCCAACGTCGTCTGGCTCGAGGGTGCCTTCGTGGAAACCATCAAGGGATGGCAATCGGGGTGGTTCTACATCACCGAGCCGCGTGACCCTAGATGGGTTGCGGCCCCCGAATTTAGATCTGGGATCCCCACGCGGCTCTCCTCTTGGAAGGAGAGCGGCCTGACCTAGGGTAATTCGAAGGAGCTGACCGGACTCCAAGCCTGTATCCAGAGGCTGGTGAACAAGAAGCTCAAGCTTGTCAACGTGGTCCAGGTCATGCTCATCCGCCGGATTCTCCCGTGCCAAGAATGGGCATTTAAATTGTGGGAGTTCAATCCGGCGCAGCACCAGACCTTGAGCAGGCTCTTCGACACTAGGTACGAAGACGCCTGGAAAGTGCTCTTCAAGGGCGCCGAAGCCCCCGCATCCGCCACCGAAGATCGCGGATTTCGCTCGCAGCGCCAAGCTGACGAGGTAAGTGATTCTACCCCTTTACGGGACACTTGCTATTCATAGTTTGACTCTATGTGGGTCTCAATTTCCCCTTTTCCTTTGACAGGACTGGATGAGGAAGGCGGAGCAGATCATCTGTCCGGCTCCTATGCCAGAAAACCCAGTAGACGCCCGTCTAGAGGGGCTGCTGGTTCCGGCACCGCACGTGGTGCCGGAGAAGAAGGCCAAGAAGGAGGCCACGGGTACTCGAAAGAGTTCCTGTTTTCAGGTGTCCGACGACTCCGAGGCGGACTCCTCCCCTGAAAACGAGGAGGAGAAAGAGGACTCTCTCCCAGAGGAGGGAGAGAGGAAGAGGAAGGCTTCCCCAACAGGGGAGGCCGAAGGGTCCAAGAGGGGAAGGACCCTCAAGGGCCAGGCCTCCGGCGAAATCGTAAGTATCCGGATTCCTGAATGATTTACAATTTCTCTTTTGTGTCACATAGTGTCATTCTAATGTCGCATGCTGCCTGTAGTCCGTCCAATGATGATCTCCCCACTTCATCGAGTGGGTCGTTGGCTCCGTCGGATGTAGACTCCATCCTGACCGCCTCCACCCCTCGCGACGCCGAGGACGCCGAGGTGGGATCCCAAGAAGGGACCCATCAGGGGGAGGCTCCGGAGGCGCCACAAGGCGGCCTCCCGGACTTTGCGCCGGACTCCACGTCGGAACCCGCAGTGGTTCCGGAGTCCGGCCGGCGGCCCCTTCGCAAGAAGGGCAAGACCATGACACCGGCGGCCTCCGTCCAACCGGAGGCGCCGGACAATTTGTTGGAGGCGCTCCAAGGCGCTTCCATCGAGGAAGAACACTGCAATATTATGAGTGTGGTGATTCAGAAGGTACAGCTCGCCAAGAGCGGGCTGACCGAAGCCTGCAGTAGCCTTCTATCAGGCTTTGAGGTAAGAAGTTGAAAATATGCAATGTAATACTGCATAGACAGTAGCCCCTGATGCTCGGTTCGGTGTTCGGAAAGAAAAGCCGGACTGAGGATCTAAAAAAGATATACGTAGGGTTGCTAAAAAATTATGTCAATATGGGTTGCAGGCTGCGCTGCTACCTCTGCCGCACTGACTGCGGAGGTCGGTGCTTTGAAGCAGGAGCTCGAGCGGTCCGAGCAAGAGCTCGGCCGTGCCAAGAAGCAGCTTGAGGACAAAGAAGGTGAGTAATACCACTTTGAATTTGTACCTTACAGAAAAGGATTTAGGTTGCGACAAAAAATAACTAGGATAACATGGGTACTACAGGGGCCACGAACGAGGTGGCAACCCTGAAGGAGGCCGGGTCCGCGGCCGAACGCAATGCAGCCGTGGAACGGGTAGAGCGAGAAAAGCAGGAGGCGCGGGTGGCATAGGTTCGGCAAGAGCTCCAGGCTCTCATGGAAAAGCATGAGAGTTTGGTGCGTGACTCAAAGACTCGAGAGTCCGAGCTTGCCTCGGCTCTCGAAAGTGCCAAAGCCGCCAAGGCCGAGGCCCATAAGTCCCTTCAGGATATTGAGTCAGTGAAGAAGATAGCGGCGGGTAAGGCATTTTTCATGCAAAGCAAGCATGTGAATGTAAATTACGTGTTACTTACCCGAATTCGGAGCTCTCCAGGGGCGTTTGCAGATCTGCCTCGCAGCGTGTCTGATGCCGCCGCATTCTACCGAGCTGAGGAGGGGAGCTCAACGGAGAAGGTCTTCTGGTCTCAGTATGCTGAGGCCGGCCATCCGGTGCCCCCTAGCGACCAGCTGAAGCAGCTGGTCGACCTCCACAAGGTAGCCGAGCAGGCCATGAAGGGCCTCATAGTCCGGCTGTGGCCTGGAGAGGCCATGCCTGGGAGCTACTTCGGCCTCGTGCGGCGGTTGGTGGATGCGTGCCCCTGGGTGGAGGTTATCAAGCGCTCCGCCTGTATTGAAGGTGCTCGTCGGGCCCTTTCCCGCACAAAGGTGCATTGGGGCAAGCTGGATGCTGAGAAGCTTATCACTGATGCGCCACCAGCGGGCAAGGAGTATCGTACGCCCGAGATATACTATAAGACTGTCCTGAAGGGTGCCCGCAAGATTGCGGATGAGTGCCCCAGGGATGTAATTATTGAGTAAATTCGCAATGTGTTATCCTGTGCGCTGAAAACTTTGTTCATATGCGCTAAGCAACGCTTATTAATTTAAAATATTACCTTCTGTGCGGCTGTTTATTAAATCTGAGAGATGGCAAGTCGTCGGCTTCAGCCCCCACGCCACGAGTGCTGGGGTGTTGGATAAACTTGAGCACTCTTGTTCCCATTTTTGGGTCCATCTAGGGAGGCGCTCAACACAACGAACAAGGCAACCGGACTTATAATGCTTGAACACTCTCACTTAGCCATAGAATTCTATAATTTTAAATTTCGGCGAAGCCCCTAGTATTCGGAAGACCGAGTTTGGGGAGCTATCCACGCCTTGGCCGGGCATTATCCGGTTCTTCGCTCGAAGCGGCATAAGTCTTTAGGGACTCGAAAAGACCTCTCGAACAGCGACCAGTCTCTCGCCTTATCATGATAGTCAGTTTTAGCTTTCTCCACTGAGGCGTTAACCCGGCTCAACCGGGGCGCAATCGCAGTGGTTCTCCCAGTGCTACCTTAGCCGACAGAATGGAACGTAAGGTGCCAAACATGGGAGCCGGGCAAACCCAACTATTGACCCAAGACATGATTCGGAGCTGATTCATATAATGCTATAAGTTCGGGGTGCCGCACTTGTGAAAGTGTGCGGACTTATCACACCATACTGTGGGGAACATAAGCCCCTAGTGTATTCGGCCGTACCAAAATATACGGATGCAACATGTCGTAAATGAACATAAATATAAAAGTAATGCAATTATAGGCAAAAAATGATGCATTATTTATTCAAGAAATCCTGCTATGAGTACGGAATGATACAAATGGTGCGGTAAGCAAGGGATTGGACTAATGAAATGTGCCTCCCTCCAGGGGTAGGCTGCGGAATTGTATATTTAACAAATTTAATGCTCGTAATGGAGACCACCTGAGTGTTCGTCGCAGCCTTTGTCCCTCCCTGGCTGTTGTATCATGAGTTCGGCAGGTTCGCCGCCGGACAGAGTCCTGTGTAAAAAGGAAGAAAAATAAAAAAAGAAAAAGGCGACACACTTGGGAGCCCCTGGCGTGGTCGAACCGCACTCTGGGTCTGTTGTGGTCGTGCCCCTCCCCCTATGCCCATGGTATCTCCATAGCGTAATGATGTACGCGGAGAGTTTGTCTTGCGATCGTGCGAGGGCTGGGGTTGGGGCCGCATAGCTACGCATGCTCGGAACGTACCAGGTGGTCTCGGTTGATGTTGCTCCGGGCGCGTTTGGCCGTGTCCGGTCGTTTAACGGCCGGACTCGAAAATTGCCTTTGAAGGCTGCTCTGTACTTCTGCCGCGAGAGCCGCTGTATGTTCCTCCGTTCGGAGGGAGTGTTCCATATTCCTGTTGACCGTGGTGACTCCACGAGGGCCTGGCATCTTGAGCTTGAGGTAGGCATAATGCGGCACCGCGTTGAACTTTGCGAACGTGGTTCGTCCGAGCAGAGCGTGATAGGCACTGCGGAACGGGACTATGTCGAAGATTAATTCCTCACTTCGGAAATTATCCGGGGATCCGAAGACCACTTCCAGTGTGACTGAGCCTGTACAATTGGCCTCAACACCTGGTATGACGCCCTTGAAGGTTGTCTTTGTAGGTTTAATTCTCGAAGGGTCTATGCCCATCTTGCGCACTGTATCCTAATAAAGCAGGTTCAGGCTACTGCCGCCGTCCATCAGGACTCTCGTGAGGTGAAATCTATCGACGATTGGGTCTAAAACCAATGCAGCGAATCCACCATGGTGGATACTGGTCGGATGGTCTCTTCGATCGAAAGTGATCGGGCAAGAGGACCATGGGTTGAACTTTGGGGCGACTGGCTCCATCGCGTATACGTCCCTTAGTGCACGCTTCCGCTCCCTCTTGGGTATATGCGTTGCGTATATCATGTTTACCGTCCGAACTTGAGGGGGGAAGCCCTTCTGTCCTCTATTGTTCGGCGGCCGGGTCTCTTCCTCGTCATCGTTGTGTAGCCCCTTGTCATTGTTTTCGGCAATTAATTTGCCTGCCTGCTTGAATACCCAACAATCTCTGTTGGTGTGGTTAGCTGGCTTTCCGGGGGTGCCATGTATTTGGCAAGAGCGGTCGAGTATTCGGTCCAAATTGGACGGGCCCGGAGTGGTTCTTTTAAATGGCTTCTTCCGTTGACCAGGTTTGAAGCCTCGGAATCCGGCATTGACTGCCGTATCCTCATTGCTGTCGCTGTTAATGCGGCGTTTGTTTTTGTTTCGACGCGACCTGCCATTGCGGTCCTTGGTGTCCGGACTGCCAGCATTTTTACTGAGGTTTTTGCTGCGAGCTAGCCAGCTATCCTCTCCCGCGCAGAAGCGGGTCATGAGTGATGTGAGGGCTGCCATAGATTTCGGCTTTTCCTGTCCTAGGTGCCGGGCCAGCCACTCGTCGCGGATGTTATGTTTGAAGGCAGCGAGGGCCTCTGCATTCAGACAGTCCACGATTTGATTTTTCTTTGTTAAGAACCGTGTCCATAATTGTCTGGCCGATTCGTCTGGCTGCTGGATTATGTGGCTTAGGTCATCTGCGTCCGGTGGTCGCACATATGTGCCCTGGAAGTTGTCGAGGAATGCGGCTTCCAGGTCCTCCCAACACCCAATTGACTCTGCAGGCAGGCTGTTGAGCCAGTGCCGAGCCGGTCCTTTAAGCTTGAGCGGGAGATATTTGATGGCGTGAAGATCATCGCCGCGGGCCATATGGATATGAAGGAGATAATCCTCAATCCAAACCGCGGGGTCTGTTGTGCCATCGTAGGATTCGATGTCAATGGGTTTAAACCCTTCAGGGATTTGATGATCCATTACTTCGTCCGTGAAGCATAGTGGGTGTGCGGCGCCTCTGTATTGAGCAATATCATGTCGTAGCTCAAAAGAGCGTTGTCTGCTTTGTTCGGCCCGGCCGGAGTTGTTGTATCCGGTGCGACGGTATTCGTCGTGGGTCTTGGGGCACCCGCGAGATCCATAGATGGATCTGGATTGTCTTGCCTTGTCCTCCAATATATCCCGCAAGTCCGGCGCGTTCCCCCGTGGCTTCGTACTTTTTGAGCGGTGCCGGGGTACGGTTTTGGTGGAGGGCTTACATGCCTCTCTGTCGCGGCCACGAGGTGGTCGGTCTGCCGTATTGTGCGCTAGTGATGAAGGTTTGTATGCTTCCTCCTCTAGTCGGGGGAGCAACTTGCGTTTTGGGTAGCTTTTGGAGGGGCGTTCGAGTTCATACTCTTCGGCCGCGAGGACCTCGGTCCATCTGTCGGCCAGCAGGTCTTGATCAGCTTGAAGCTGTTGCTGCTTTTTATTTAGACTATTTGCTGTGGCCATTAGCCTGCGTCTGAAACGCTCTTGATCAACGGGATCCTCCGGCACGACGAATTCGTCGTCGTCGAGGCTTGCCTCGTCTTCGGAGGGAGGTATGTAATTATCATCCTCGACCTCTTCGTCTGCCGCTCTCTCGTGAGGGCTTGCTTCTGCATCCTCCTGCGCTGAATCTTGCTGGAGGGGGTTGTCTTCGGCACTTTTTGGGGTGTTGTTATCTCCTGTGCCGGAATCTCCATTCTTGCTGTGGCGGGATTTAGAGCGGCTCCGCTGACGTCGGCGCTTGGGCTGTTTCTTTAAGGAATCTGCCTTCGCTGCTTCTTCGATGTCCCCATCTTTTGGGGTGTCCACCATGTATATGTCGTCTGACGAGGTGGCCTTCCAGTGCCCCGTAGGCGCTGGTTCTTGATCGTCCCCGGCATCGTCGTCCATACCGTCGATGTCTTCGGAGTCGTAGTCTAGTACGTCGGTTAGATCGTCGACAGTGGCTACAAAGTGGGTGGTGGGTGGGCTTCGAATTTCTTCGTCATCCGCGTCCCAACCATCCTGGGCGTAGTCCGGCCAGGGCTCTCCGGATAGCGAGAGATGCTTTAGCGAATTCAAGATGTCGCCGAAGGGTGAGTGCTAAAAGATGTCCGCAGCGGTGAACTCCATGATCGGCGCCCAATCGGATTTGATTGGCAGGGGCGCAGGAGGTTCGGAGTCCGGCAGGGAGTCCGGCACCTCGGAGTCATGAGCTTTACAAGGGACGAGGTCAGTGTTCGGCTCCATCACCGTGGAAGTTGCAGCTCCCGAGGCGGTCTCCAGCCACCCGTCCTCGATCTGCGCGATCGGCTCCGGACTATGGGCCGGAGCGGATTCGTGTGCGGCCTCCAAGGTACTGTCCGGCGGCAGAGTTAGGTCGTGCCCATCGTGACAGTGCAGCATGCTCGGCTGTGGCTCGGATCCATCGAAGACCAAGTCTCCGCGGATATTGGCCGTGAAGTTTAGGCTTCCAAACCTGACCTGACGGCCAGGGGCGTAGCTTTCGATCTGCTCCAAATGGCCAAGCGAGTTGGCCCGCAGTGCGAAGCCGCCAAATACGAAGATCTGTCCGGGGAGAAAAGTCTCGCCCAGGACTGCGTCGTTGTTGATTGAAGAGGCCATCAAGCCTATTGGTGACGTCATAAAGGAACTCTCAATGAAAGCACCAATGTCGGTGTCAAAACCGGCGGATCTCGGGTAGGGGGTCCCGAACTGTGCGTCTAGGCGGATGGTAACAGGAGACAAGGGACACGATGTTTTACCCAGGTTCGGGCCCTCTTGATGGAGGTAAAACCCTACGTCCTGCTTGATTGATATTGATATTGTGGGTATTACAAGAGTGGATCTACCACGAGATCAAGGAGGCTAAACCCTAGAAGCTAGCCTATGGTATGATTGTTGTAATGGTTGTTGTTTTGTCCTACGGACTAAAGCCATCCGGTTTATATAGACACCGGAGAGGGCTAGGGTTACATAGAGTCGGTTACAATGGTAGGAGATCTACATATCTGTATCGCCAAGCTTGCCTTCCACGCCAAGGAAAGTCCCATCCGGACACGGGACGAAGTCTTCAATCTTGTATCTTCATAGTCTTGGAGTCCGGCCGATGATGATAATTCGGCCGATGATAGTTCGGCCGATGATGGTGATCCGGCTATCCGGACACCCCCTAGTCAAGGACTCCCTCAGGCTCTAAGTTAAATAAACGATCATGCATATGAGAGCCGCTAAGCTTTTGCAATATAGTCTTCTCGACCCCCAAAGAAAGGAAAAGAAATAAAAACTATTTACACGGGAAAGCTCCCAACAAGCAAAAGAAGAACGGGAAATATTTTTGGGTTTTCTTTTTAATTATTACTACTACAAGTATAGAGAGTAGACTAACTATTTTTTTGTTTTTCTTAAGGTTTATCAAACACACAAGAAGAAAGCAGGAAAAAGAAAATAAACTAGCATGGATATTACAGTGAAAGAGTATGAGCACCGACATCTAGCAATGAGTGTGTGTGAACATGAATGTAATGTGACGGATATATTGCCAGGGATGGCCTGGCAGATATCCGTAGGTGAAGCTGGGGTCGTAGTGTGACGCAAAATAGTTGGGATCATAATGTGATGAAGAGGACTCTGATTGCCACTGGCTGGCAACCGCCTCAGGATCCCAAGAATAAACAGACATTCACGGAGGCTCATCTTGTGGCTGCGGTTCCGAGGCTGGTGCAGGATTCCGATAGGCTTGAACAGCCACCCACGGAACAATGTGAGGCTCTGCATACAAGTTAAACAAAGAAGGAGCAGGCAAAGTAATAGTCTCAGGGTGATGTTTATCAAAGTATAATTTATATTTAAGCTCCCCATCGCGACTCTTAACAAGAAAATCATGCGCTATCATACTCTTGTAATCTAAATAAGCACGGGGCAGCGCTGTTTCTTCTTTCTCCGCATGCCTAATAGGTATTTCAAAATGTTCAGCTAGGCGCGAAGCATAGATGCCTCCAAAGATGGGGCCCTTAGTACGGTTCAGACTTAACCATCTAGCAACAATTCCACCCATACTAACAGAGTTATCGCGGTATAAACCATGGAGCAAAATAATAATATCAGGAATACTAAGGTTTCCACAGTTTCCGCGTCCAATCAAGCAACAACTAGCAAATATGGCAAAGTAGCATAAAACAGGATAATGAATGCTAGTGATCCTCGCATCAGAAACCTTCCTGGTTTCTCCCACCATGATAGTGTTGACAAAAGCTTCTAATTCATTACGGTGGGGTTCATCTAAGGTGCCCTCAAAGGGTATTCTGCAAACCTCGCAGAATTCTTCTAGTGTCATCTCTTTAACAACGTCATATAAATGAAACTCTACCGTTGGAGGTGATTTCTTAGGGAAAAAGTAGAAGTTTTGCACAAAAGTATTTGTGAGTAAGAGATACTGATGACGTTGGTCATGGAGGAAGTTGGCGAGGCCGGCATTCTCAATCAATAAATAGAAGTCTTCATGAATCCCAGCTCTCCTCAAGAAGCCATCGGAGGGCCATTCACACGGCCGGACCTCCACGGTGCGAGGTAAATTAAATTTGGGCTTCTCCTCTTCTTCCTTTTGTTTTTCCTTAGAGCTTCGGCTCGACGAGCCCCTTAAAAGTCTCTTCATTATTTCTGAAACAATCTAAAATTTTTAGTAACTTCAAACAAGGTAGTCAGAGTCGGGATTCGGAGTCGGATCGGTTTTCCTCAGACATAATCGAGTCATAAGATCGAGTCGTAGAATCGAGGATTCTACTAGATTTACTCAAGTAAGATATTTTGCCTGCACACAAGAAATTTATATGGGTTCTATTAAGTTTTGATACTAAATATGGAGCAAATAACGTACACATCAATGCTAGTTGTATTCCACTTCTGTTTATGGCTAGCCTACCATCTAGCTCGCATGTATGGAACATATATGAGAGGGAAATATATAGAACATTTAAACCTTCAATGCACGAAGTTTACTTGTCTATCTGACCTACAGTGATAAACCTTGAAGGGTCTTTCTCTCCTTCTCCGATCAATCTTGAAGCATCCTCCTTTTCATGCCAATTCCATATGTCGACAAGCCTGATCCTCAATTTTGATCTAGGGTTTCTGAGAGCTAGACCAAAGGTGTCTACGGCTGAGCGTTTGGACTTGGGAGGGGAATAAAGGTGCATGAGGTATATGAAAAGGGGTTTGGATGATGGCATACTATTTTGCTATAACTAAACAAATGGCTTAGATAAGTTAGTAGAATCGGATGTAGTCCATAGCATGGTCGGGATTGTACAGTTTTGTACAAGATTCTATGATTTGGATCGCGACTCAACATGGATTCTACCTAATTCGGATTCATAGTGGGATTTGGATCGACATGCTTCCGTAGGTTCGTGAAGTCGTAGGATTCTAGCAGTCGAATCGGGATTCTGACTACCTTGACTTCAAATAAAAGTGAACCAACTTCAATAAAATTGATAGTAACAACTCCCACAAGTGCCTAGGGCCTATATCAAGCATTAGAACTACTTGGAACCATATAAATTTGACATGCAAGCTCAAGAACATGGTCACCTCTGCAGCACAAATTTGCAATGAATAAAGCACTAGAACAAAAACTAATTGGACCAATGGAGGAGTCACATACCAAGGAACAATCTCCCCAAGCAGTTTGGCAAGAGGTGCTTTGAGCAAGGAGATCGAAAATCACAGCAATGGGGGCTGGAACTCGTGCTTGAGTTGATTTTTCGTGTTTGTGTGAGACAGAGGAAGAAGATGGGTGCAGGAATAAGTGGAGGAGGGCCACCATGGGCCCACGAGGCAGAGGGGCGCGCCCAGGGGGGTAGGGCGCGCCCTCCACCCTCGTGGCCAGGTGGCAGCTCCCCCCGTGGTAATTTTTGCACAGTAAAAATCCTTAAATATTCCCGAAAAAAATCATATTAAATTTGCATGGCATTCTGAGGACTTTTATTTTCGGGATATTTTTATATTGCACGGATAAATCAGGAAATAGGCAGAAAAATACTATTTTACTTTATTTCTACTAAGTAACAGAAAATATAAAGAGGGTACAGAAGGTTGTGCTTCTAGTTTCATCCATCTCGTGATCATCAAAAGGAATCCACTAACAAGGTTGATCAAGTCTTGTTAACAAACTCATTCCGAATAATCCTGGAACCGGAGAAATTTCGAATAGCACTAAGTTACCTCAACGGGGATATGAAAATCCCCAACAATAAGAATATCATACTTTTTCTTGATAGTAGGGAGAGGAAATTCAAAACCTCCAAATATAATCGATGGAATTTTTCCAATAGAGTTAATACTATAAACTTGAGGTTGTTTCCTCGGAAAGTGTACCGTATGCTCATTACCATTAACATGAAAAGTGACATTGCCTTTGTTGCAATCAATAACAGCCCCTGCAGTATTAAGGAAAGGTCTTCCAAGAATATTAGACATACTATCATCCTCGGGAATATCAAGAATAACAAAGTCCGTTAAAATAGTAACGTTTGCAACCACAACAGGCACATCCTCACAAATACCGACAGGTATAGCAGTTGATTTATCAGCCATTTGCAAAGATATTTCTGTAGGTGTCAACTTATTCAAGTCAAGTCTACGATATAAAGAGAGAGGCATAACACTAACACCGGCTCCAAGATCACATAAAGCAGTTTTAACATAATTTCTTTTAATGGAGCATGGTATAGTAGGCACTCTGGGATCTCCAAGTTTCTTTGGTATTCCACCCTTAAAAGTATAATTAGCAAGCATGGTGGAAATTGCAGCTTCCGGTATCTTTCTTTTATTAGTAATGATATCCTTCATATACTTAGCATAAGGATTTGTTTTGAGCACATCAGTTAATCGCATACGCAAAAAGATGGGACTAATCATTTCAGCAAAGCGCTCAAAATCCTCATCATCCTTTTTCTTGGATGGTTTGGGAGGAAAAGGCATGGGTTTCTGAACCCATGGTTCCCTTTCTTTACCATGTTTCCTAGCAACGAAGTCTCTCTTATCATAACGTTGATTCTTTGATTGTGGGTTATCAAGATCAACAACAGGTTCAACTTCTACTTCATTATCATTACTAGGTTGAGCATCAACATGAACATTATCATTAACATTATCACTAGGTTCATGTTCATCACCTGATTGTGTTTGAGCATCAGAAATAGAGATATCATTTGGATTATCAGGTGGTTCAGCAATAGGTTCACTAGAAGTTTGCACAGTCCTATCATTTTTCTTTTTCTTCCTTTTAGAAGAACTAGGCATATCAACATTACTTCTCTGAGAATCTTGATCGATTCTCTTAGGGTGGCCTTCAGGATACAAAGGTTCCTGAGTCATTCTACCAGTTCTAGTAGCCACTCTAACAGCATAATCATTTTTCTTACTATTCATTTCATCTAGCATTCCTTTCTGAGCTTTAAGTACTTGTTCTACTTGAGTGGTAACCAATGAAAAAAATAGCGTGCTATAGCGTCGCTAATAGCATGCTATAGCATATAGAGAATTGTCTCGCTAAATAAATCAATGTACAATGCCTCGCTAATAGCACGTTATAGCGCGCTATAGCACGCTAATAGAATATTTTCAGGGGCCATGCTATTTTCTGTAGCGTGCTATTTTGTTCATTGGTGGTAACCATAGAAGCATGTTTGCTAACAAGTTTAAGTTCACCTCTAATATCAGCCATATAATCACTCAAGCGTTTAATCATAAAGATATTCCATTTTAACTGTCTACCAAAATAAGCATTAAAGTCATCTTGCTTAAACATAAAGTCATCAAACTCATCCAAGCACTGACTAGCAATTTTAGTAGGAGGGACTTCAGCTTTATCATATCTATAGAGAGAATTTACCTTTACTACCTGTGTCGGGATATCGGGAGGTTCTTCAGTAAATAAGTAATTGAGATCATATACTTCTTCAACGGGTGGTAAATTAAGACCATGTATTTCTTCAATAGGAGGTAAATTCTTAACATCTTCGGCTTTAATACCTTTTTCTTTCATAGATTTCTTTGCCTCTTGCATATCTTCGGGACTGAGAAATAGAACGCCTCTCTTCTTCGGAGTTGGTTTAGGAATAGGCTCAGTAATTGGCTCAGGAGCTGGCTCAGGAGTTGGTTCAGGAATAGGCTCAGGAAGTGGCTCAGGAGGTGCCCAATTATTTTCATTTGCCAACATATTATTCAATAGAATTTCAGCGTCATCCGGTGTTCTTTCCCTGAAAAGAGAACCAACACAACTATCCAGGTAATCTCTGGAAGCATCAGTTAGTCCATTATAAAAGATATCAAATATTTCAGGTTTCTTAAGAGGATGATCAGGAAAAGCATTAAGTAACTTGAGAAGCCTTCCCCAAGCTTGTGGGAGACTCTCTTCTTCAATTTGCACAAAATTGTATATTTCCCTCAAAGCAGCTTGTTTCTTATGAGCAGGGAAATATTTAGCAGAGAAGTGATAAATCATATCCTGGGGACTTTGCACACAACCAAGATCAAGAGAATTAAACCATTTCTTAGCATCACCCTTTAATGAGAACAGAAATATTTTGAGTAAATAGAAGTGGTGCGATCTTAGATTATTAGTAAACAGGGCAGCTATATCATCTAGCTTACGAAGATGTGCCATAACAATTTCAGATTCATAGCCATAAAAAGGATCAGATTCAACCAAAGTAATTATATATGGATCAACAGAAATATCATAATAATCCTGATCAGGAACACAGATAGGTGAAGTAGCAAAAGCAGGGTCGGGTCTCATTCTACCTCTAAAAGAGTCCTTACTCCACTTAATTAGTAACCTCTTACGTTCAAGTTTATCATGGCAAGCAAGAACAGCTTCAAAAGATCCAGCATTAAATAGATAACCCTCAGGAATAGAAGGCATAGGTTCATCATCACTAACATCATCGTGTTCAGTTTCAATAATTTCCCTTTCTCTAGACCTAGAAATTTGCTCATCTAGAAAATCACCAAGGGGCACAGTAGTATCAAACATAGAAGTAGTTTCATCATAAGTATCATGCATAGCAGAAGTGGCATCATCAATAACATGCGACATATCAGAATTCATAGCAGAAGCAGATTTAGGTGTCACTAGCTTACTCATAACAGAAGGTGAATCAAGTGCAGAGCTAGATGGCAGTTCCTTACCTCCCCTCGTAGTTGAGGGATAAATTTTTGTCTTAGCGTCTTTCAAGTTCTTCATAGTGTCCAGCAGATATAAATCCCAAGTGACTCCAAGAATAGAGTTATGCTCCCCGGCAACGGCGCCAGAAAAAGGTCTTGATAACCCACAAGTATAGGGGATCGCAACAATTTTTTAGGGTAGAATATTCAACCCAAATTTATTGATTCGACACAAGGGGAGCCAAAGAATATTCTCAAGTATTAGCAGCTGAGTTGTCAATTCAACCACACCTGGAAACTTAATATCTGCAGCAAAGTGTTTAGTAGCAAAGTAATATGATAGTGGTGGTAACGGTAACAAAAGTAAAGACAACAAAAGTAATGTTTTTGGTATTTTGTAGTGATGATAACAGTAGCAACAGAAAAGTAAATAAGCGTAAACCAGTATATGGAAAACTCGTAGGCACCGGATCAGTGATGGATAATTATGCCGGATGTGGTTCATCATGTAACAGTCATAACATAGGGTGACACAGAACTAGCTCCAGTTCATCAATGTAATGTAGGCATGTATTCCGTATATAGTCATACGTGCTTATGGAAAAGAACTTGCATGACATCTTTTGTCGTACCCTCCCGTGGCAGCGGGGTCCTATTTGAAACTAAGGGATATTAAGGCCTCCTTTTAATAGAGAACCAGGACAAAGCATTAGCACATAGTGAATACATGAACTCCTCAAACTATGGTCATCACCAGGAGTGGTCCCGATTATTGTCACTTCGGGGTTGCTGGATCATAACACATAGTAGGTGACTATAGACTTGCAAGATAGGATTTGGAACACACATATATTCATGAAAACATAATAGGTTCAGATCTGAAATCATGGCACTCGGGCCCTAGTGACAAGCATTAAGCATGGCAAAGTCATAGTAACATCAATCTCAGAACATAATGGATACTAGGGATCAAACCCTAACAAAACTAACTCGATTTCATGATAAATCTCATCCAACCCATCACCGTCCAGCAAGCCTACGATGCAATTACTCACGCACGGCGGTGAGCATCATGAAATTGGTGATGGAGGATGGTTGATGATGACGACGGCGATGAATCCCCCTCTCCAGAGCCCCGAACGGACTCCAGATCAGCCCTCCCGAGAGAGATTAGGGCTTGGCGGCGGCTCCGTATTGTAAAATGCGATGATTTCTTCTCTCTGATTTTTTCTCCCCGAAAGCCAATATATGGAGTTGGAGTTGGCGTCAGAGGGCCACCAGGGGGCCCACGAGGTAGGGGGGTGCGCCCAGGGGGGAGGGGCGTGCCCCCACCCTCGTGGACAGGGTGTGGGCCCCCTGGTCTTCATCTTTGGCGAGGATTTTTTATTATTTATTCTAAGATATTCCGTGGAGTTTCAGGTCATTCCGAGAACTTTTGTTTTCTGCATATAAAACAACACCATGGCAATTCTGCTGAAAACAGCGTCAGTCTGGGTTAGTTCCATTCAAATCATATAAGTTAGAGTCCAAAACAAGGGCAAAAGTGTTTGGAAAAGTAGATACAATGGAGACGTATCAAACGCCAACAACCACGTTGGGCCAGGGATCAGGAGGCACCTCCATGGTGGCATGCAGATATTTGTGAAGACAAAGAATGCCCAAGATCAGATGAGGATTGGAAGGCAACGACCCTTGATAGGATCCTTACCGTGGAAACCCACAAGGCCCCCGGCAAGATCCTTGCCGGGGACGATAGCGCGCCATGGCAAGACCCTTGTCGGGCCACCCGGCAAGACCCTTGCCAAGGGCGTCAGCGGGGCCACTGCCAGGCCCGCACCAACCAAGTTTCCACCACCGTCACATGCAACTGCTAGCCCAACCAGCTGGGCAGGCACCTGCGTGGCAACATGCAGCTTCCAGGACAACTCAGCACGCGCCTACATGGCGGCATAATTTAAGCAATATCATGACTAGAATCTTGAGAGGATGACTGCGTCCTTGAAGCTACAAAGTCCAACGAATGTTGAATCGACGCATGACGAAAACAAGGAAAAAGAAAAGGTGACTTCCGTTGACCAAGGAAATCGAAATGTATGTGCCAGTAGAACAAAGATACCATTAGGTGATAAATTGATGCTGCATGCATGCACAGATTCAGGAGATGACAATTTTAGCTTCAATATGAGATGCCAATGATGCATTCAAAAAGGAATGAGTGCTGCCCGAGTCGACCAAGAAAAGAGGGTAACATCCTAATTATGGACTACTGAGCAAGCTAACTGAATGGAACGGAGTGCAGGAGATTTCTGATCTTCGGGATGACTCCACTAGCACGCCAAAGATGTCAGTGGGAAACGACACCTATGGGATCAAAAGAATCCCTACTGTGGTTGTGGGGCGCGAGGTTATGAGAAGAGCAGGATTAGTAATCATCACAAAGATCGTTTACCCAGGTTCAGGCCGCGAGGATGCGTAAAACCCTAGTCCTGCTTGGTGGATATATTGAGTGTTCGTGAGCTCTCGAACTAGCTATGGGTGTTGCGTGGTTCAAAAGAGCCGAATCCTTTTCCAGTGCGCCAAGGGCCTCATTTAATAGGAGAAAGGGGCTGCCACAGTGGCACACAGGAGGTGGAAAGGCCTACTCTGCTACGAGCTTATCGCTCGTATTACAGGACAAGACGCATTTAATGCGCGGCTTAGGTGTCCCTTCACTTTATCGGGGACGGGAGCGAGGCCCGTCCCGTCCTTCGCCGCTCTTCCTTGCTTCTACATGCGCCCTGGCCAGCGATGCATGCGGCGCCATGCAGGCAGGCAAGCAGCTGAGGTGGCGCGGTGGTGGAGTCATCACGATCTGCATGCCGCCACACAGGCGCGTGCGGAGTTGGCCTGGAAGCTGCATGTTGCCACGCAGGTGCCTGCCCAGCTGGTTGGGCTGGCAGCTACATGTGAACGGTGTCAGCGTTCTGCGAACGGGGGTACCCAGACTTGCCTGCCTGTGGCCTGCGGCATGGCTCAAGGAGTGGCCCAGTACGGCCCATCTTCGTCAACACACGCTCAAGACCCTCGCGAGGGGCCAAGCCTCACGGGGAAGGACGACAGGAGGCTTCCTCAGGCACGGCCTCGTCAGGCTGGCTCGCGAGGAGGTGGAGAGATCAAGGCGGGGTACCTCACGGGGTGCCCGTGACGCAAGCCATGACGACCAAGGCCAGGCGGGCACTGGTCTGCGCAGAGTCCTTGTTTCCCCTTTGGTGCAAAGGGGGCAAGCGCAGGCAAGGGTATCAAGCAAAGGCAACCATTTCGCAGCAACAATACCAAGACCAGCAGGACGGCAGAGCGGAGGTCATCGTGGAGCCCAAGCCAGCGTCACCGTGAGGATTTTTGGCAGGCGAGGACCAACTTTAGTAAGGATAAGTGTACTAGATGTTCCCCTTCATAATGGCCAATTGTTGGCGCCCTTCCCGCTCAATATTTGGGAAGAGGCCCGGGGCCTTGCTCTATAAATAGGACTAGCCACCATATTATAGAGGCATCTCGAATCACCCCCTCCAAAGGGACAACACCACCATAAGAACAGACCCTCGCGAGGCTATTCTTCCCTTTGTATTGTTCATCATTAGCCCCAGAGGCAATCCACCACACCACACACTGGAGTAGGGTATTACACAACAATGGTGGCCAGAACCAGTATAAATCTCGTGTCCTTTGAGTTTTTCTTAGTGTAGTTTAGATCTTAGAGAGGCGTTGAGACATGAGTAGGCTGGGGGTGTGATCTCCGTGTGCACCCCAGTGTTCGAACCTCAAGGGTCTGCCGGAACCCGAAATCCGACAAACGGCGCTGGAAACTTGGTTGGTGCGGGCCTGGCAGTGGCCCCACTGACGCCCTTGGCAAGGGTCTTGCCGGGTGTCCCGGCAAGGGTCTTGCCGTGGTGTGCTATCGTCCACGGCAAGGATCTTGCCGGGGGCCGTGTAGGTTTCCTCGGTAAGGATACTGTCGAGGGTCGTTGCCTTCCAATCCTCATCTGATCTTGGGCATTCTTTGTCTTCACAAAGATTTGCATGCCACCATGGAGGTGCCTCCTGAGCCCTGGCCCAACGTTGTTGTTGGCGTTGGAGACCGTGGGCTCAAGGGTGGCTCCCTCTACTGGCATGGGCGAGCTGCCCCGACAAGGGTCTTGCCGGGGCTGCTAAGGCTCCCCCGGCAAGGGTCCTTGCCAGGGAAACCCGCTTCGTCCATCCGATCCCTCCTCTTCCTTGCTATGCGTGGCTTCGGCATGTGGCTCTGACTGCCCGTGCACAAGTAAGGGGTACAATCGAGTGCCCCTTCTTTAGTACACCGACAGTTGGAGATGCCCTTAAACTTCCCAAGTTTGCTAAGCATGCATACGAAGCGCATTAGTTGAATCGAGATCTAGCCGGTACGTTGATGTTAGCCGACGTCGTGATGAGGGCTCGTCAAGAACGATGTCGGTGTCAAAACCGGCGGATCTCGGGTAGGGGGTCCCAAGCAATGCGTCTTAGGATCAATGGTAACAGGAGACAAGGGACGCGATGTTTTACCCAGGTTCGGGCCCTCTCGATGGAGGTAAAACCCTATGTCCTGCTTGATTAATATTGATGATATAGGTAGTACAAGAGTTGATCTACCACGAGATCAGAGAGGCTAAACCCTAGAAGCTAGCCTATGGTATGATCGTCGCTGTATGTCTATCGACTAGCCTGGCCCCGGTTTATATAATGCACCAGAGGCCTAGGATAACAAGAGTCCTAGCCGAATACGCCGGTGGGGAGGAGTCCTTCTCTTGATCGCCAAGTCTTGTGGATTCTTCCTTGTATGCGGCAGCTGTCCGGACTGGCCCATGAGTATACGGCCATGGGGGTCCTCGGCCCAACCCAACAGATCGGGAGATGACGCATTGAGTACCCCCTAGTCCAGGACACCGTCAGTAGCACCCTGAACCGGTCTTCAAGTTAGGGACGCTCCTCGATTCTTCTGAACTGTTCTTCATCTTCAGTCGTCGGTCTTGAAAACTGGTTCAACAAATCTTCTCATCTTCGATCTTGAGGATCGCCGAAATGCATTCGACGAGTTTATACGTCGGGTATTCGAGGAGCCCCTTTAAGTTTATGGCCGTTATCAAGGCCTTGTTATTTTTATGCCACACCTTGGGTTTGAAGTTGTTCTCGGGCGGCAACGTCCTCTTGCGTCCGAGCTCCAACGCCGGACTGCATTCGAGGTATCTTTTGCAGCCGAGCACCAATGCCGGACTGCTTCCCAGCTCTAACGCCGGACTATTTATCCGAGCTCCAACGCCGGACTGTATCCGAGGTGTCGTAGATCACCTTGGTTCAAAGAAGTTTGAAGGAGTTTAGCCAAGCTTAATGCCGGAAATGCCCTCTATGGAGCCAGCCACTAGCGCCCGAGCTTTATGCCGGACTGCTTCCGAGGTGGTTAAGCACCTCGGTCATGGGCTGATTTTTGTTCAATGTTTTTTATTGATGCAATTTATTCTCTGGTAAGATATATAGCCAGTAGCCCTCAAGGTGGGTATCGGTCTAAAACCCGAGATGCACATGAAGGATGACATAAGACCCCTGATCCCCGTAGCCGCTGAGACTCGGGTTGATTTGCAAAATCAGTCTGAGGATCAAGTCCTAGCTCGGCAGAATACTTCGGGACACAAAAAGCGGCGTGCTCAGTCCTCGAGACTCAGGTTGGGTGTGGCCGACCAACCTGAGGATCAAAATCTCCTCGGAAACTGTATTGCACTTAAAATTTTCTGCATAGAAAAGGCAATGCAGTAGCCCCCGAGACACTGGTCGGGTGGCAATACCAGATTAGGGGATCGATGTGCCCCTTTAATATTTGTAAATAATAAGCCCGAAGCCCAGTAGCCCCCGAGCCTTAATGCGGGCACGGGAGGCCGAATTAAGGATCGATATCCATAGTAAAATCACAAATTATGTGTAATGACTCTATGTATCCAAGTTCTTTACGTCATTAATGCTCGGATCCGCATTGTACAAAACTTTATTGATTGACCATCGGCTTCCACCTCCTCGGCCAATAGCCGAGGAGTGTTTGTCCTACTTTATAAAGCCTTTATGAGGGCAAAGATTTACAACAAACAAGGCAATCTGGCCATATAGTTTTATAAACAAAGGTACGCGGAGAGACATGTTATATTACTGTTTAACAGAAGAAATGTCTTCCAAAGAAAATAGGCCCGCTATCAGTTCCTTTATTTGGGTTGTCATGCTAAGCATGATCATGAAACCTCAGCTCCAATGTAAGAGCAAAATATCGAGGATTTAGTTTGGCAGGCCAGTTAATAGCCCCCGGTAGTGTTCGGCGACAGTCGAGGTCAAGTCGTAAACACTTCGGCCATTGTTATGAATGGCCCGTCGTTTAATGCCGTCATCGGATCGCCGACCAGTTTACGCTTATTGTGACAGTCAGTTTTCGGCTTTCTCCAGTGAGGTGCTTAACCATGTGAGCTGGAAGCACAATCGCAGTGGTTCTCCCTTTGCACACCTAGCCGAACAAAGCGGAACATAGGAGGCAGGCGCAGGAGCCGGGCAACCCAACTATTGACCGAAGACACAATTTGAAACCGATGCATATATAGCAATATCCGAGAATGTTTTTGCCGAATCTCTAAAGGTGTCCGGCGTTGCACTGTGAGACTTGTGCTGGAAACACGCAAATAGTTTAGAAGTGCCATGGGCTCAAAAAGCCAAAAAACTTATTCAAAAAGGTTAATGTCCGAACTAGATCAAGTGTTTGGTGCCAATCCGAAAATTGGACTTTAGAAAAAAAAGGTGCTTCTGCCGTGCTTTAACATGACACATCCTATCTCAAAACTTCAAGCGGGTTAGCCTACGGCTTCAACCTCCTATCCCGAGGGCGGAGTACTTCTTACTAGGCCAGTTTAGAAAACTAAACTCTAGCGGCTTTGAGAGAGAAATTAGGCTCCCCGGCTAGTGACCGCACAATTGTGTCGAAAAAAGGAGTGATAAATAATAAAAACTTTGCAACGACTAAGAAGAAAAACACTTATGATAAAACAGCTCATATAAATTTAAGAGCCCCCAAGTGACTTGGGTAAAAGAATGATTGCATGTACCGAAGTACTTATATCATATCTATGTTCAACCGAACTTTAAACGCGTCTTAACCGACCGTCGGCTTCTCCCTCTTCGGTCAAGGACCAAAAAGTGTTATGTACTCCATCTGTCGAGAATATCGACGGTGTTTCCAATAACCAGGCAATCAGGCCATAAGGCTGTAACAGACAAAGCGCGCTCAGGGAACTTATGCTATATTACTGCAAAGAGTAAGAAGCATCTTCGAAGAAAATAGTGCCCCCACTGATACCTTTCTTTGGTGCTCATTGTTATTATGAGACTTGTGCAATAGATTTTTTGTACTCATGAGTTCCGTTGTGTGCCGACCATGATTGAAAACAATAAGAGCGCTAGCTTTCGGCTTCACCCAGTCTGAGGTCCGGCTCGGGTGACCCGATCGTGACAATCGCAGAGGTGCTCCCTTTACTCCCTAGCCAAACAATCGGGAACGTAGGGGTAAGCACAGGAGCCAGGCAACCCAGCTTGCAAATAGCTTAAGTCAATATGGTGCATATTGTGGCATAATACACGAACAAGGAACGAAGCCGTACAAGTATAACCATATGCAAGAGAAAAAAGCTTCTTGAAGGAAGCCCCCAAGTAAACGGGGTATTTGAATTTGCGCGTCACAAACAAAGTTTGGACAAGGAAATTTTTACAAGCAACTTTTTTCCAAAAAAGTATAATGCTTGGTCGAGCCGAACACAAGTTAAAAATTTAAAAGTTTGAGCATGAAGGCAACTTAGCTGGTTAATGTGTTCGGTATTGATGACGCGGTCCGAGCTTGATGCGGGACAAGGTTCATCCCCCAAGCCGGTACCGAGGTGGCGGAGCGAAGAGCTCGGCACTCCGAAGTGGTAACATAGCACGGGCAATGCAGGACGGCAGGGTGATGCCAAAGTCCCTGGCATGGGGTAATGAAGTGTTGACGAAGCCCCCCGTCCAGCCGAGGTGACGCCAAAGGATATAGTCCGGCTGGATCATTTTCCTGTGCATAAAAAATAGTGCAAACCGGAGATAATAGTAATAAAAAAATTCGTTGCATAACAAATAATTTATGCAGAGTGAGTAATAAAAGAAATATGGCCTGGCGCCGAAGTCAATGTTGATGCAGGGCGGCGGCGTGATGCGGTAAAGGCATTGTCGGTGTCAAAACTGGCGGATCTCGGGTAGGGGGTCCCGAACTGTGCATCTAGGCGGATGGTAACAGGAGACAAGGGACACGATGTTTTACCCAGGTTCGGGCCCTCTTGATGGAGGTAAAACCCTATGTCCTGCTTGATTGATATTGATAATATGGGTATTACAAGAGTAGATCTACCACGAGATCAAGGAGGCTAAACCCTAGAAGCTAGCCTATAGTATGATTGTTGTAATGGTTGTTCGTCCTACGGACTAAAGCCCTCCGGTTTATATAGACACCGGAGAGGGCTAGGGTTACACAAAGTCGGTTACAATGGTAGGAGATCTACATATCCATATCGCCAAGCTTGCCTTCCACGCCAAGGAAAGTCCCATCCGGACATGGGACGAAATCTTCAATCTTGTATCTTCATAGTCTTGGAGTCCGGCCGATGATGATAGTCCGGCTATCCGGACACCCCCTAGTCCAGGACTCCCTCAGTAGCCCCTGAACCAGGCTACAATGACGATGAGTCCGGCGCGCATATTGTTTGGCATTGCAAGGCGGGTTCCTCCTCCGAATAATTCATAGAAGATTGTGAACACCAGGATAGTGTCCGGCTCTGCAAAATAAATTCCACATTCCACCGTAGAGAGAATAATATGTACACAAGTTCAATCTGCTGACATATTTTGTGGCATGACGTCACACCACTACCAAGCCTTTACTTGAATTGTTTTTTACTATACCACCTCAGCGCGCTTAGCGAAGCGGTTTCCTTGGCACGTCTTGTCGAAGCAGAGATCGTGTCCCCCATATTCCGGGATTCTCATCAATACGGACATGGGTAACCCAACCGCGCCCGTCGCCACGCCCCCTCTATCGAGGGCGAGTCCCGAACGGTCACGGAGACGGCTCTCGGTATTTTCCCTCTTTATAATGGGACCAAGGCTCGTTTCTTTTCTCCAATCCTCCATCGAATCTTCTCCTTGCTCCAAGTTCCAACACCCAGAGCCCCAGATTCGAGGGCTTCGGACCTTCAACAATGTCCGGTTCCGACCTTCAGGGCCGGTGGATGCCCTCCTCCGTCACGGAGGAGGACGTGCTAAAGCTGCGGGAGGCCAAGTACCTGTCTTACGAGATTTCGCACAGGTTGCCCGCCGAAGGGCAGGCCATCCCCACCCCCGAGCCCGGCGAGTACGTCGTTTTTGTATCCCACCTCCGTCGGGGTTTAGGCTTCCCGATGGATCCTTTTGTGAGAGGGCTCATGTTTTCTTATGGGTTGGAATTCCACGACTTGGCTCCGGAGTCCATCCTCCATATTTCCGCATTTATTGTCGTCTGCGAAGCCTTCCTCCGCATCACCCCCCACTTCGGCCTGTGGCTGAAGACCTTCAATGTGGAGCCGAAGATGATCGAGGGGCGTCAAGCAGAGTGTGGCGGGGCGGCCGTAAGCAAGAGGGCCGATGCCCCGTGGCCCGAGGGCTCCTTCCAACAGGAGCTCGGCTTGTGGCGGCAGGAGTGGTTCTATATTACCGCTCCGAAGGGCAGCAGACAGAAGCCACCGCCCTTATTCCGCTCGGGACCTCCACGACGGTTGATGTCGTGGGTCAACCAAGGGCTCAACTGGGGTCCGTCAAAGGACGTGCCCCTACTGCAGGGCCGGATTCGAGACCTCCACGTGAGGGCGATCGATATGGTTGTGGTAATGCAGGTCATGCTGATTAGGCGTCTCCTGCCCTGCAAACGCCGCCCTCTCCGGCTGTGGGAGTTTAATCCAGAGGGACCACGGATTCTTCAACACTTCATGGGTATGACACCCGTGGAGATGTACAAATCATTCTTCGGATCACGAGAGGCGTGTCCGGAATTGACCGAGGACGCTGGCCTAAGCTGCAATCGCCCGGATACACAAGTAAGTAGCTCCGAGTCCGGACATACCGTTTGTTTGCCTTTCTATGATTCGCCTTTTGACCGATTTCCTTCTAAATAGGAGTGGATAGCGCAAGCAAAACTGATACGGTGTCCGGCCCCCCTCCCAGAGACCGCGCCGGATCCCATGCTGGTCAGGATGCTGGAGGTTGCGCCTTCAGAGGAAGGCGAAGGGGAAAATAGAGGAGCTACTGCATCGCCCAAGGAGGCTCTTGAAAGAGGGGGGGATCGAGAATCCCTCCCTCCAAGGGGAGAAGAGGACTGCCTCCGAGGACCCGGGGGTCAAAGCCCCTAAGCGGGGGAAGAAATCTTCGCCAGAGGGTCCTGCGTCCGGGGAGGCCCCGGCCGCACAGTCTCCCCTAAAGAATCAGCCCTCCAACAAGCCGTAAGTAGAAAAAAGGGAGTTTTACAATAAGGGACACCCCTATTTGTGCTTCTGAGGATAACTCAAGTTTTTACCTTGTAGTTCGGATCTCCGTCCTTCGCAAATGAGCTCGTCTTCTGGGGACCTTCGTCCGGAGATGGTGGAGAGAGAGACGCCTCCGTCTGCGGTGCCGTCGGATAGGGCGGACGAGCCTGAAGTGTCACCACAGAGGGTGCCCCCGAGTTTGGCAAAGCCGGATAGTTCGGCACCAACCGGTGTACGGCTGAAGGATCTGCTTGAGAAGGCGTCTATCTCTGAAGATCACCATGCATTGATGAGTATGGTGATTGGAAGGATTTCATCCACCGAAGGCGGATTGCGTAATGCCATCAGGAGTTTGCTGGCGGGGTTTGAGGTACGTAAAAATGATACACCTTTTGACAGTGTTGCACATAAAGTGCGCCCTGTATAGATAGTAGCCCCTGAGACTTGGTAGGTTGTCGAAAGCGACAGCGTGCCGAGGATCAAAATCGCAGGTTTCAATTTTCGCCGTTCCTATGCAGGTGGCGGATCGTCCGGGGGCCAGCCGGGCTGATGGGGTTGCTGAACTAAAGCGGCAACTCGACGTTACGGATGCGGACATCGCGCTAGTCAACAGGCGACTTGATGAGTCGCAAGGTAAGTGTTTCTTTGTGGTCACTTGGTAAGGGAGCCGAAGCCCGCTCCTTACAACATGCGTGTGAAATGCAGATGGTACTGCTGCTGTGGAGAGCCTTCGGACCGAACTTGCTCAAGCCAAGGAGCAAGCCAGCAGGAGTGATGCGGCTGCCTCGAGGGCGGCCAAGGAGTTAGAAGCCGAAAGGGCAGCACACTGCCGAAGCAGGGAAGAGATGGCCGAAATGGCTGTGAAGTTAAAAGATGCTACCGACCGCAATGAGCCTCTTGAAAAGGAGCGCCTAGCGGGGCAAGAAGACCTGGGGAAGGCCACCGCCGAAGCCAAGGATGCCCGTTCTGCAATGCGGGCTATAAAGGAAGAGCTGCGCCAGGCCGGAGACATTATGGCTGGCAAGCCTTTTCTGCTGCGTCGAAGGTTTACGGATCCAAAGTATGCTCAACTTGGCCAGCTGTGGGGTCCGGAGGATCCTTATATGGACTTAGCAGCGAGTGCGGCGGATGTCGTTGTGCACTTCCGAAGCTAGAAGGATCACAGGATGGAAGAGCTGTTTTGGCCTCAATTCCATAGTCCGGAGCGTTCACTTTCGCTGACCGACCGGTTGGCCGAGTGGGCTGAGCTGAGTAGGTTGTCCGGGCTTGCCATGAAGGATATCGTGACTCATGTCTGGCCGGATAGGACCAAGCCGAAGAGCTATTTTGGCTTATTGCAGCAATTTCTTGGGGCGGTGCCGCATATCAAGGCGATGAACCGGTCGGCCTGCATAGAGGGTGCACGGATGGCAATCGCCCATGTGAAGACACATTGGACAGAGATGGATGCCACCGCTGTTGCGACCCAGGGTTCGGACGAGAGCCGGTTACCCGCCGAGCACTATTTTGGCGAAGTTCTGCGTGGTGCTCGTGTAATAGAGTCGCAGTGCTCAAAAAATGTCACGTTCAAATGAACGTTTTATTTTGTAAAACAATGTTTATGATGTAAGCGCTTTTTATACTTGTGCGTTCAAGTATTGAAATATCTCCTATGCGGCCGTTTATGTATACGTGTGTATAACCTGAAAGATGGCAGTCGTCGGCTTCAGCCCCCACGCACAAGGTGCGGGGGTGTTCGCAAAAATAGCACATTTTCACACTTAATCCGACGTCTCAGTCCTGTTAAGGAGGTGGTAGTGTAGCAAACGAGGCAACCGGACTATAATGCTTTATCACTTTCACTTAGCCATGGGAGTTCGAGGGTGGGGCTACGATATAGCCCCTGGGGGCACCGCGCTCTCCGAATTCGGGGCGCGTATGTGCCTGACCGGAAAACGGTCCTTCGTCAAAGCGGAGGAATTCTAAACATTCCGTTGGTCGATCGAGTGGTTGACCAGTCTCTCGCTGTATCATGACAGTCAGTTTTCGGCTTTCTCTACTGAGGTGCTCGCCCAGCCGAACTGGGACACAATCGCAGTAGTTCTCCTGGTGCCGCGTTAGCCGATGATACGGAACGTAAGGCAGCAAAACACAGGAGCCGGGCAAACCCAACATTTGACCAAAGACATGATTCGGAGCTGATGCATATAAGGCCTAACTCGAGACGCCGAACACTCCCGAAGGTGTTTGGTCATTATAATAACGGGCAGAACAATGCCCTAAGCCCCTAGTGTCCAGGTACGGGCAAGGTCCTCTGACGCGGCCGATGCCAAAACGCCAGTCTCCTCTCTGGTTATAATGAAAAACCAGGGGATTATAGCAACAAGAGACATTAAGAAAGGTTTACGCAGGGTCTTAATCTGAAAAGAATCCTTGAAACGGGTCCCTACTGCATGCCTGCGCCTGTGTCTCCGTTGTGCCGTATCCTGGACGGGTGTGCACGTTGTTCATCTGTAAAAAGAGAGGAACTTAGTTTGAAAAGAAATCATGCGAAAAAGTGCATAAAAATTGAAATATAAATTAATAAAGCTGAGCCTATGTTAACTCATTATTGCTTATATGCACAGCCCCTTGTGAAGGGGTGTGCGGCTAGGTAGCCCCTAGCTTATTTATTCCGGACTCGTCCAGCCGTGTCCGGGGTCTTAGATGACCTTTTAATGAAATGATGCCGCGTGGGCCGGGCATTTTAAGTGTAAGAGACGCGTAATGTGGTATTGCGTTAAATCGGACGAAAGCTTCACGTCCCAATAGTGCTTGATAGCTACTTTTGAATGGGGCGACATGAAAGATTAGCTTTTCGCGTCGGAAGTTGTCAGGTGACCCGAACACAACTTCTAGTAATAAGGAGCCTGTGCACTTGGCGTAAGGGCCTGGCGCCACTCCTTTGAAGGAAGTGCGGCTATGTCGAATTTTAGTAAGGTCTATCCCCAACTTGCGGATTATGTCCGGATATAGCAGGTTTAAATCACAGCCACCGTCCATCAGGACTTGTGTAAATTGCAGTCCGTCAATTATAGGATCCAATATCAGAGTAGTCCATCCTGCGTTTCAGATACTTCTGGAATAATCCAGGTGGTCAAAAGTGATTGGTTTTGACATCCAATCTCGAGGTTCCGCTGGGGTGGACCGTGCGACACCTATCTTAGCGGGTGCCGTATTGTTTTTCCGTACTATCACATGAAGTGAGTTTACTGCTTTGACTTCTTGTGGGAAAGTCTTTTGCTTTCCGGTGCTCTGCTGGTAGGGTTCGTCATCGTCCTTGCTTGGCGCGTCGAGCCCCTTGTGTTCGGCGTTGAGTCTGCCGGACTGTTTAAAAACCCAACAATCTCGGTGGGTATGGTTTGCAGGCCTTCCGGAGGTACTGTGGATTTGACATATCCGATCCAAAATTTTGTTTAAGTTGGATAGCTCATCACTGTTGTCCTTAAGAGGCAGTGTTTTATTGTTTGGCCGCGAGCTTTACTCGGGTCGCTGGTGCTGCATCTTGCTAGCCAGCTGTCTTCCCCCGCGCAAAAGCGGGTCATGAGGCTTGTTAGCGTGGCCATTGTCCTTGGCTTCTCTTGGCCGAGGTGTCTGGCGAGTCATTCGTCTCGAACGTTGTGTTTAAAAGTTGCTAAGGCTTCAGCGTCCGGACAATTGACTATTTGGTTCTTTTTGGTAAGGAACCTGTTCCAGAATTTGCGCGCTGACTCTCCGGGCTGTTGAGTTCTATGACTTAGATCGTCTGCATCCGGAGGGCGGACATAAGTCCCTTGAAAATTTGCTCTAAATGCGTCCTCAAGCTCTTCCCAACTTCCAACAGTGTTTTCTGGGAGGCTTTTGAGCCAATGCCGAGCTAGCCCTTTGAGCTTGAGGGGTAGGTATTTGATGGCGTGGAGATCATCTCCTCTAGCCATGTGTATGTGTAGTATGTAATCTTCTATCCAGACTCCAGGGTCTGTTGTTCCGTCGTATGCCTCTATGTTTATGGGTTTGAACCCTGCTGGAAATTCATGATCCAGCACCTCATCGGTGAAACATAGTGGGTGTGCGGCGCCCCTGTATTTGGGTGTGCCGATGTCTTCGAACACTTGTCGTGTTGTGTTGCTTCCTGGGGCCCTCTTTTTTGGCCCGTAGATGGACCTGGCTGGGCCGTCTGTTTTCCCAGGATCATAAGTCGGCTTGTGTGCGGTGCCGCTTGTCGCTTTTGGCCTGTCATCTGGCCGTCTATCCGGCCAGGCGGCCTCTTTGTTTTTTGACTATGAGGGCTCTATGGCTTCCTCGTCAAATTCTGGCAGCAGCTTGCGCTTCGGGTAGCTCTTTGTTTGGTGGCCATTGCCATATTTGTCTGCGGTCTTGAGTACTTTGCTCCACCTTATTCTGAGTATGTCTTCCGCTTTTTTGAGCTTCCGTTTTTCCTTCTTCAGACTTCTTGCAGTGGCGACGAGTCTTTTGTGAAGGTTCTTATGCTCCGGTGGTGTGTCCGGCGTGAGGTCGTCTGGACTGTTGGTTTCGCCGGGCATGGATCGATTATCCGATTCGTCCTATTCGGGCGGTTGCTTGGTTGCATGTTCGTCGTCCACTGGTTTGCCCTGCTCTATTACTGGGTCATTAGGAATGATGTTTTTGTCGAGGCGGGACTTAGGGCGGCGTCTGCATCGCCGTTTTGGTTGTTTGTCAGCGGGATTATCCTTTGTCGTGCCCCGTTGTTCCTCGTTATCGCTTCCTTTTGGGGTGTCCACCATATATACGTCATGTGTTGGGGTGGCCTTCCAGTGCTCAGTGGGCGCTGCTTCTTGATCGTCTCCGGCATCGTCATCCATACCGTCGATGTCTTCGGAGTCGTAGTCTAGCATGTCGGTTTGATCGTCGACAGTGGCTCCAAAGTGGGTGGTGGGTGGGCTTTGAATTTCTTCTTCGTCCGCATCCCAACCATCCAGGCCGTAGTCCGGCCAGGGCTCTCCGGATAGCGAGAGATGCTTTAGCGATTTCAGGATGTCGCCAAAGGGTGAGTGCTAAAAGATGTCCGCGGCGGTGCACTCCATGATCGGCGCCCAATCAGATTCGATTGGCAGGGGCGCAGGAGGTTCGGAGTCCGGCAGGGAGTCCGGCACCTCGGAGTCACGAGCTTCATAAGGGACGAGGTCAGTGTTCGGCTCCATCGCCGTGGAAGTTGCAGCTCCCGAGGCGGTGTCCAGCCACCCGTCCTCGATCTGCGCGATCGGCTCCGGACTATGGGTCGGAGCGGATTCGTGCGCGGCCTCCAAGGTACTGTCCGACGGCAGAGTTAGGTCATGCCCATCGTGACAGTGCGGCACGCTCGGCTGCGGCTCGGATCCACCGAAGATCGAGTCTTCACGGATATCGGCCGTGGAGTTTAGGCTCCCAAATCTGGTCTGATGGCCAGGGGCATAGCTTCTGATCTGCTCTAGATGGCCAAGTGAATTGGCCCGCAGTGCGAAGCCGCCGAATACGAAGATCTGTCCGGGGAGAAAAGTCTCACCCAGGACTGCGTTGTCGTTGATTGAAGAAGCCATCAAGCCTATCGGTGACGACACAGAGGAACTCTCAATGAAAGCACCAATGTCGGTGTCAAAACCGGCGGATCTCGGGTAGGGGGTCCCGAACTGTGCGTCTAGGCGGATGGTAACAGGAGACAAGGGACACGATGTTTTACCCAGGTTCGGGCCCTCTTGATGGAGGTAAAACCCTACGTCCTGCTTGATTGATATTGATAATATGGGTATTACAAGAGTAGATCTACCACGAGATCAAGGAGGCTAAACCCTAGAAGCTAGACTATGGTATGATTGTTGTAATGGTTGTTCGTCCTACGGACTAAAGCCCTCCGGTTTATATAGACACCGGAGAGGGCTAGGGTTACACAGAGTCGGTTACAATGGTAGGAGATCTACATATCCATATCGCCAAGCTTGCCTTCCACGCCAAGGAAAGTCCCATCCGGACACGGGACGAAGTCTTCAATCTTGTATCTTCATAGTCTTGGAGTCCGGCCGATGATGATAGTCCGGCTATCCGGACACCCCCTAGTCCAGGACTCCCTCAGGCATGGCAAGGCCTGAATTCACAGGTCGGTTCGAGTTCCGGATGCGGCGTTCGCCGGACTATGTACGGAAACTGACCGAACCACCATGCGACCGTCGTTAATGAGGCCACCATTTGATAGACCTGCGTACATATGACGGACAAACCAGAGTAATAATTCATTGAGAAAAATGAACCCTAACAAGCAAAAAATATTAGGATTAATAGCACCTGGCTTATTTGTTGTAGCAATCCGAAGAAAGGTGATTCCCAAAATTGGGACTCGACCCGCACACCTATCGCCTGATGGGCGATAAAGCAACGGCATGGCGATGCTGGCAAAGGTTGGCTCGCCGAGGCAAAGCCCTCGGTCCAGCTAACGTGACGGAGTTGGTCGGCCAGTGACGCCGAAGTCTCCTGAGTAGGTTGATGAAGAGATGATGAAGCCCCCGGTCCAGCTAACGTGATGAAGCCTCGGTGTTAGCCGATGAGTCGAAGTAGGTCGGCGTGATGGACACCAGCTTGAAAAAGCAACAGTGCGGCCCTGCCGATGCAGGTCGTGACGTGGTCGATGCCGGCTTGATGAAGTGACCGTGCGGTGATGCAGGTGTGCCCTCTCCGTGTAATCCGTGGGGCGGCGATGTTGGTGATGGTTTATCCTTCGCGATGCTGAACTATTGTTCGGCTGGCCGAGATGATGATCCGAAGAAATTGAGCTCGGCTCAACAGAGCGACGACATGTCTAACGCAGGTCAACCGCCGTGGAGTGATGTTGTCGGGCTGGTTTGACACCGGCGCGACGGTGAAGTTCGTATTGCAAGAATACTTTTAATATTACTGGGATGTGTTTGAGAATAAAACACAACACCCCATATGAAAACTTCCTTCAAAAAGGATGCCCGAGATCCCGTTCATAAAGAAGATGAATTCGGGTCGGATTCGTTCTCGCGCAGAAAACAGATCCAAAAAGTGATGCACTAATCGGAAGTTTCCCGGAGTTTGGACAGTCGGATCGAGCTGAATTTTTGGCAGGTGGTATATAAGGGAATTCCGCAGCAAATCAACGGTTGGATCCTCCAAAGGACATCCGAGCTAGACGTTGGATACCACGCCCTAAACTCGTCCGGATTCTCGTCCAGATTCAACAGGGCTCCGGTATATCGGAGATTGCCGAAGATTCCTCCATCGGAACTCGATGAAATTTTTGTAGGGTTGTTGTAGACTTAATTCCACATAATTCCACCGAAGTAATCGTTTAAGCGACACTCGAGGAGGCGGTGGCGGCGGATACAAGTCCGCTGTCCAGAAAAACAGCACGGTCGCCTGAGGGCAATGTTGACGTTGAGCCCCCGAGCTTCATGGATGACTCCTCCATGATCTTGATAGAGATCAGAGTTGGTGTTGATGAAGGCCTTCATCCGAACATGACGATCAGAGGTAGGGCGCAGTCCTCGGTCAAGACTAGTCGAGCTGGTGACGAAGAAGCCGACGTCGCAGTTGACCTGCAGTTGAGCCATTGATCCTTTCACCGATCACACAGTGAAACTCTCAATGAAAGCACCAATGTCGGTGTCAAAACCGGCGGATCTCGGGTAGGGGGTCCCAAGCAGTGCGTCTTAGGATCAATGGTAACAGGAAACAAGGGACACGATGTTTTACCCAGGTTCGGGCCCTCTCGATGGAGGTAAAACCCTACGTCCTGCTTGATTAATATTGATGATATAGGTAGTACAAGAGTTGATCTACCACGAGATCAGAGAGGCTAAACCCTAGAAGCTAGCCTATGGTATGATCGTTGTTGTATGTCTATCGACTAGCCTGGCCCCGGTTTATATAATGCATCAGTGGCCTAGGATAACAAGAGTCCTAGCCGAATACGCCGGTGGGGAGGAGTCCTTCTCTTGATCGCCAAGTCTTGTGGATTCTTCCTTGTATGTGGCAGCTGTCCGGACTGGCCCATGAGTATACGGCCATGGGGGTCCTCGGCCCAACCCAACAGATCGGGAGATGACGCGTTGAGTACCCCCTAGTCCAGGACACCGTCAAACGAGCAGGATACGATGACGACACATTTTGTCGCGGCGTCAAGAGTGCAGGGAGGAGGAGGGTTCACTGGTATGGTCACCTAGAGAAAAGGGGAGATCATGGATGTGGAGAATGGTGGGGTTTACAAGAAAGTACGAGGGTGGTAGTGAGTCAGGCAGGATGACGCTGCAAGGTGGTGTAGGCATTTTTTTCCTGACCGAGCGTTGTGGGGATCGGTGATTTGGCAGAAGCTGGTGTGCTGCATAGGCGCGACAACTATTGAAGGAATAAGAATGCGATCTCGATGTGGTAGCCAATGATGTGTGAAACGTTTTCCTCCTCCCCACGAAAGGCGACTCACATACGATGATGGCCTGCCTTCTGTCTTCGCCCTAGTCGGCCTACCTCCCGTCGACTCCGATCGTTGCTGGCAGGACGATTCTTGCTCCATTTTATATGTTTTTTATTTTAGTTAGGGATTTATGTGCTGCTCAGGAAGTCAAGGCGGCAACGACTCCCTGAAGATAGAATAAGTTTCTCTCCGCCTAACCCATGTCCCGAGTCTTGTGCCATCGAAGGGGGTGCAAAGGTGTGTCTCCGGTGAATCTCACGGAATTCAGACGGTGTTTGTCTTCGTTGGATATACTTGAATCCAATCTTTGTTCATGTACGTTCGTGTGTCTATTGGTTGGAGCCTTCCAATCTACTTTTATCTTCATTGGCGCTCGCTCTAGTATTTATAGTCGTCGCTAAGTAGTCTATGAACCTAGATGTACTTTATGTGACCGAGGAAAACCAAACATGTCTCCCCTCGGATCATGGGGGTTTAGAAACCAAACATTTCCCTCCCCACGAGATAACATAAGAGTGTGTTTAGCTAAGAGTGAGCTTCCTAATTTGAGAAGCGTCCTTCATGAATAAAGGACCATTAGATAAAGCTACTCGTTCTCAACCTGATCTCTCGAATAACTGAAGAATAACGTCCATCAATGCTTTAATTCGGGGTGATGTTGCTTGAACTACGTTGGTATTTTCCCAAAGAGGAAGGGGTGATGCAGTACAGCTACGGTAGATATTTCCCTCGGTTATGAAATCAAGATATCAATCCAGTAGGAGAACCACGCAACACTATGTAAATGGTACCTGCACACAAATAACAAATACTTGCAACTCGACGCTTATGAGGGGTTGTCAATCCCTCTTAGGGTAAGGGTGTCAGAAATTGTCAAGTTGGCGGGATAAAAATTGTGTAGATTGGATAAATAGATCTCGACAAAACACGAAATAAAATAAGTAATAAAAATGCAGCAAGATATTTTGGGTTTTTGAAATAATAGATCTAAAAATAAAAGTGAATAAAAATAGATCTCAAAGCAAATATGATAAAGAATAGACCCGGGTGTCGTAGATTTCACTAGTGGCTTCTCTCAAGAAATAACATATGGTGGTAAACAAATTACTGTTGAGTAATTGATTGAATATCAATAATTATGATGATATCCAAGGCAATGATCAATATATAGGCATCACGTCCAAGATTAGTAGACCGACTCTTGCCTGCATCTACTACTATTACTCCACACATCAACCGCTATCCAGCATGCATCTAGTGTATTAAGTTCATGGAAAAACGGAGTAATGCAATAAGAACGATGACATGATGTAGACAAGATCTATTCATCTAGGAATAGCCCTCATCTTGTTATCCTTAATAGCAATGGTACATGCGTGTCTTGCTATCCCTTTTGTCACTGGGGAAGAACGCTGCATGATCAAACCCATCACAAAACACCCCTTCCCATGGCAAGAAAAATCGATCTAGTTGGCCTAACTATACCACAGATTCGAAGAAGAAATACGAGGCTATAAATAATCATGCATATAAAAGATCAAAAGAAAACTCAAATACTATTCATGGATATAGATCTGATCATAAACTCGAAGTTAATTGAATCCTAATAAACACACTGCAAAGAATAGTTACATCAAATAGATCTCCAAGAGACTATTATATTGAGAATCAAAAGAGAGAGAGGAAGCCATCTAGCTACTGCCAACGGCCCGTAGGTCTATGATGAACTATTCACGCATCATGGGAGAGGCACCAATGAGGATGATGAACCCCTCCATGACGGTATCTAGATTAGATCTCGTGGTTCTGGAACTTGCGGCGGCTGGAATTATGTTTTGTTGACTCCTCTAGGATTTTTGAAATATTTGGCCATTTATAGGGCGAAGAGGCGGTGCGGGAGGTCACCGAGGGGGGGGGGGCACAACCCCCTGGGCGCGTCTGGGCCTCCTGGCGCGTCCTGGTGGGTTGTGCCCACCTCAAGCCTCCCCTCTGGTACATCTTTGGCCCACTGGGTGTCTTCTGGTCCATAAAAATACTTTAAAAAGTTTTGTTGCGTTTGAACTCCGTTTGGTACTGATATTCTACAAACTAAAAAACTCGCAAAAAACAACAACTGACACTGGGCACCATGTCAGTAGGTTGGTCCCAAAAAATGATATAAATTTGCTATAAAATAATTGTAAAACATCCAAAAATGATAATATAACAACATGGAACACGCAAAAAATATAGATACGTTGGAGATGTATCACGGGGCTATCAAAACTTCTTTGCAATCGGAAGTAGTTCTCGAGTGAGTTAGATTCAAATCTATTGCCAATGCTAGACCTTCACGAATAGCCAAAGATCCAAGTGTTGGCATGTCATTGGCTCCATGTATCAAATATCATTACCACACACTTCCCAGTTCCTTCGAATAAAGTGAGATGGATATCTAGTGGCCCTATTTAGACCCATTTTAAAGTTCATTTGTTGCATAATAACTCCATATATCATGCTCCATCGAGCCAATTACATGTCCATTATGCATGATTTTCAGTTTGCACTCTTTTTATTGTGAGCATTGCATAGTTTTTAGTTCCTATTAGATTTTGTTCGCTTTCTTTGATTTGTTGTGTTTGTAGGTGTTTGGGAGTAGCCGTGGACTTAGCATGACGAAAGGACCAAGGTTAGGATCAATATGGGGGATTTCCAGGCACCAGGTTCAAGCACTTTGGGGTGTTGGATTTGACATTTTTTTTTGAAGTTAAAATATCAAGCTTTCCGAGAAGAATCCAACGAGCCCAAGATCGCCAAATCGAAGTTCGTATGAAGAAATGACGACCAAAATAATAAACTGCACATGCGTAATCCAGGGAAGAAGAGGGCGTACAGTACGACCATGCATGGTAGTACCGCACTTCATACCAAGTGCCATGAGGTACGAAAACAGCTCAAATCTTCACGATTCTTCGTGGATTTCATCTTGGTTGTTGCCACGACTTTCCTTGGCCATTAAGGGATGATTTGGGAGAGTATTTGGCTTGGGAATGTATCAGGTGCACCGAGGCAATTAGTGCTACCGGTGCACCAGTCCTCCGCTGCACATTTAAAAATGTTCGAAAAAATCCAGAAAAAATTAGTGCAGTGACACAACATCAATGTATGTTGACACAAAAATTCAAATCAAAATTCAAAACATCGCTCGAGATACATCCCCTATTTGGCTCATCTATTAAGGACGTGTTTAGATGGGTGCGTCGCACCTTTCTCGCACCCGAGGTGCAAACTCCAACGTGTTTGTTTTCCTGCGCGGCCCTCTCCGCCAGGCCCGTAAAATGCAAAAGAGGCCCTCTCAGCCAGGCTGAGTGAAACGCGAGAATCAAGCGTATCCCGCAGCCAGGCTCGTACATGCATCCTTCGCCCTTTCATTTCTCTATCTCTCACGCTTCAGATCCCATCGAGCACACCAACCCACCGCCGCGGCCGCCGTCTGAGCCCTCTCATCCGCCACCGGTGCGGACTCCCTCGCCGAAGATCGAATCTGCCGGTGTTCCTCCATGCCCGCGTCAAGGGCTCACCACCCTATTTCAACATCATCGGGATCCGCCGCCGCCGAACAATGCCGATGGCCAGGTCCGAGCTCGCCACGCCGCCCGCCACACATCAAGATGAAGAGGGGGGGAGGGGGCACCTGCATGTCGCGGCCGACAACTAGCGTCGTTTTGCTATCTCCACCGCCGAAATCTCCTCCTAGTTGTCGTCTCCCCCTTCACTACCATCTAATTGTAAGATTGGAGAAAATGTTTTGATTGTTTTGGTTCAGATTTCATCATTCTTGTTTTTTTTCTCTCCATAAATGGTCTAGATTCAGTTGGAATGCTTAAAATTGAAAGAGAAAAGTTCATGGAACGAATCTCAAACACAGCCTACCAAACAACATCTATTGTATATAGCATCTCTCATGCATCCATACAATACAGTCCACCAAACACACATCTTAACTCATCTTTGCATCAACTCAACCAGGCCAAGCTCGCCCAGGATCCCTCATGCGATATAGTCTATAGTCACCCAGGCAACCAAACACGCCCTACATGTTTTTGTGTCAATGCACTAAATGTTTTTTCTAGATTGTTTTCAATATTTTTGAATGTGCAACAGGGGACCGGTGCACCAGATGCATCCCCTGTTTGGCTAACCCGAGCCCTTGATCAAAGGAGGGAAGATCATCTATGGAGGAGGCTTTGGGGAGCTTTTTGAATACATGTCAAACATTTTTCAAACACACGTTGAACAATTTTTTGAATGGTACGAAACTTTGTTTAGATGTCACAAACATATTTTTGAAATGAGTGAATTTTTTTAAATGTGAAGTAATTTTTCTAATGGAAAAATTAATTTTAAAAATTTGTGCGAACATTGTTTTACATTGTATGAACATTTGTAAATACAATCATTTTTTCTTGCATGTAGTCCCTCCGTCCCGAAATTATTGTCGCGCGCCCAGTACAATCATGTTTTTACAAAAAAAAAAGCCCTTGTGCTTTCAAAGCTCTCACAAAGAAGCTCCCGTCTCGTTCTTCCTCCTCCGCCCGTCGCCCGGCATCGCCACGGCCAGCCCCCGTCCCCCGCACGTCGCCGCAGCCAGACGCCAGTCGCCTGAGCAGGTACTGAGTCGCCGACGAGCCCGCCCAGGAGGCCGCCCACGAGCAGGACCTCCGCCATCGATTTCGGCGCCCACCGCCGGCGCGCATGTCGCCGTTATGGTCCACTTAGGCCCCGATTCCTCCGCCCACCGCCGGCGCGCATGTCGCCGTGCTGGTCCACTTCGGCCCCGATTCCGCCGCCCAGGCCGCCACGCTGCTCGCCGCGCAGGTCCACTTCGGCCGCCGCGCTGGTCCGCTTCGACCGCCGGCTACTGCTGGTGGTGGTGGTGGGTGACGCCAACACCCCCCGATCCCCGCCGCCATCTCTGCTGCTAGCTGGTGGCTGCCCCCGCCTCTGATGATCTGATCCCCGCCTCCATCTCTGCTTCTACGGGCTGGTACCGAGTACCGACCCTAACAATTTGAAAAAGAATAATTGCAGTTCAATCAATTTCAGTTCCAAGATAGGTTCAGTTCAATCAATTTCATTGTAGCAGCATATTGTGCGTAAATTTGTGCAGAAACTCAGAACCGACTTTTTGAAAGTGCTCAGTCAAATTCAGTTAACAGAGAACAACTCGTAACTTTGGAAAGTGTTCAGTCAGATTCAGTTAACAGTGTACAGGAAATTCACGCGATATTTGAGCTGTTCTCACACGTTATATGTTGTCAAATTCAGTTAACAGTGTACAGCCCCAAGTTCGTGCAGCACCAAATTTGTGCAGCCCCAAGTTTGTGCAACTGTTGGTACAAAAATTCAGTCAAATTCAGTTAAGTATTGGTACAAACTCAGAACCAAATTTGTGCAGCAAGTTTTTTTCTTACAAGAATCAGTTTACTGTTGGTACAAAAGTGCTCAGTCAAATTCAATTAACTGAATTTACCAAGTGTTAAATGTGTTACCTGAATTTACAAAGGAGCAAATGGGACTTGAAGAGTAATTGCACTTAGTTTTGCAGGGCTCGTATTGTTATGTCTAGATGGAGTATCAGCTAGATGTACTGCACCTGGAATTTGTCTGTAGTTTTTGGAAACAAACAAACAGTATTTTTGAATGAATTTCAATTCTTAGTGGAAACTGAATATTGTGCTGTAGTTAACATGAAGTAAATTCTTCTGCTAGTTACTGATTAAAATTTAGTGGAAACAGAATTGATAGTCAACATACAGATCGCAGAACATAAAATTTATTTTCAGGTTCAAAATGGAAAATACACTTCTTGAATACTTCAATTTTACAAACTGAAAATTATGACAGTACAAGCAGATCTCAGTTTCAAAATGAAGTAATTTACAAGCAGGTCTAGAAAATTGCACTTGTTTGTGTGGAGTAATTTTGAAGCAGTTTTGTAGAGTACTCTGAATCCCACCTACGTGTGTCCCAAAATGGAGTACATGTTTCAAAATTCCAGAAAAATGCACAAAATGGAGTAATTCAGTGAGCACAGTGCTAAAATTTCCAGTTTTATCATTTTGGGGATTCCGTCAAGCATCCTCACCTTTGATCTGTTGTCGCGGGAGGCTGCTGGGCGGCGAATGCGGGGATGGTTGCTGCCGCCGTCGGGGGAGAGCTTCTGCCGAATCCAATGGATGAGGTTGACGGCGAGGTAGATGGCGAGGTGGACAGTGGTGGTCGCTGGGAGGCGAGGCGAGGACCGGCTTCGTGGTCGACGGCGGCCAGCCGGCGAGGAGGAGGTCGACGAAGGGTAGTGCCAGCTCCGGTTCGACACCCTCGGGGAAGGACGCCGACGTCGGACGGGGCGCCGCTGGTGGAAGGCACCGTTTGCGGAGTGGAGAAGGGGCACCCGTGCTTCCCAGTGCTCGGGTCGACGGCGTCCATGGAGGGGCGACCTTCATGGTCGACGGAAAGGAGGTGGTCGACGACGGGCACAGGCGGAAGGAGAGCGTGGACTGCGGACGGTGGTCTCCAAAATTGAACCTTCGCGGGCGGCGGGCGAAGGGGAACGAGGCGGCGAGCGGAGGGGAGGGGAACGAGGCGGCTGTGCGGGATGGCAGGAGGGAAGTAAGGCGGAGGCGGCGCGGGCCGGGGCGACCAAATCGGCCGGCGTCGGAGGAGATTGAGAGAGGACGAGGACCGCGGGTTTGGTCGGGAAAACGACGAGGACTAAATTGCAAAAACGACCTCACGACAAGAATTACGGGACGAAGGGAGTACGTATTAATTTTTTTGTTGTATGTCATGAACATGTTTTCAAACTCATGCACATTTTTAATACGAACATTTTTTTAGTATCACCATTTTTTAAATGTTGCGCTACAATTATTTACACTACACAAATATTTTTAATGTGTGACGAAAATTTTAAAAAATATGTAAATATATTTATAAAATAGAAACAAAATTATAAAAATGAAAATCAACCAACGAAAGAAACAAACGAAGCAATAACCTCTGACTGGGCCAGCCCACTATAGTTTCCGTTGAGGCGATAGGCTGGTCGGTGTCGCTGCGAGTGAGAGAAAGCCGTGTCCCTTTATATAACCAAGCAGAAGGTTTTCACGTATGTCACCTCGTTTGTTAGTTCTATATATAGAAAATCTGCCGGCGATGAGACTATCAAAACTCTTGTTCGAACTGTGTACTCAAAAGAAGAAAAGAAATACTTCGTTGGACCCTGCAATTTGACATGATGCCTACATTCTTGATTCTTGTACATGTGATTGTTATAAACAAGAGTTACAATTTTGTTTCTCTACAACCAGAGTATTTTGCCACCTACCATACGTTAGCAAGAATCGACGTCGCAACATGGAAAATGTGGCTTCTATCCGATGGTAACAATGCATGGGTAAATCACTACGTACGTGGCAAAGCACAAGATAGATTAGACGGTTCGTGCTTCGTGTTGCTGCAAACTGGCAATACCCCTAGCCCCCTCTTTTCCATCGTTTCTCAATGGGCTGACCCATTTAATGGTATTTGATGATTTCAGTCATTGCTTCTGGGAAGGTTTCGAAAGCTTTCCAGGCCGGTTGTGGGAAACTTCTGGAAGCTTCCAGTCGTGTTTTTCGTCAGTTTTTTCCTTTTTTTATTTTTCTTTGACCCTTTTTTTTCTCAAATGGGTGAACTTTTTATAGATCCAAAACTTCTTTTATAAAATCATGAACATTTTTTCAATTTTTCGAATTTTGTTATTTTCGTGATTTTCTTCTCCATGAACTTTTTAAAAAAATCAGTGAACTTCTTAAAAAATTGTAAAATAAAAATTCAAAATCGATGAACATTTTTAAACTTTGTGATCTTTTTTTTCAAAATCTATGATTTTTTTACAAATTTATGAACTCTTTTTAAATATTTTGAACTTTTCTTATTTTCTGGATTTTTGTTTCAAATCTTTGATTTTTTCCGGAATTAATCTTTTTAAAAATTCACGAACTTTTCTTCAAAATTTATGATCTTTCAAAATGATTTTTTCAAAAAATTTGTTTTTTTTCATTTTTGTGTTTTTTTTTGCAAATCTGTGAGGTTTTTTAGAATCCAAGTTTTTTTTTCATAGGTCAAATGGTAAGGGACAGTTGAGGAGCAACCTGAGGGAAACCAGTGATCAAGGGGGCGAGCGCCACTAGGGTTTATGGCGCAAAAGGCGCCAAAGAGGAGCTCTCCATGGCAGCGCACTAGTTGTTGTGAGCGTGCAAGTACGCTGAGAAAATGGACGTGGGCCTCGGACGAGACTTGCCTGCTCCCCGCGTGTATGCCCATCCGTGCTCCCGCATATGTGGCATTATTTGATTGAAACAAAATAAGACCCGGCCCCAACCCCTTAAAATCAGGGGGGAGATGATTAGATTAGAAAGAAAAAGGAAAAAAGGACAACCGTAGGATGAAGTAGGAGCACGGATGGGAGCATGGGAAGGGAGCAGGCAAGCCGGATCCGTGGGCCTCATGTGAAGTCGTGACAGCTGCATGATCTTTGCTCGATCGACCTGTACGCAGAATAAAGAAAAGAAATATTGTTTGACCCTGCAGTTTGTCATGATGCCTAGTTGCCTACACTCTTTGCACATGTGATTGCTATTAACAAGAGTTACAATTATGTTTCTCTACTAGCAGAGCATTTGCCACCGACCATATGTTACCAAGAAACGACGACGATGGCGACGGTGCATGGGTAATCACTAAGTGCGTGGCAGAGCACGGGATAGCATAGCTTAGCCAGTTTTGGGTCGTGCTTCGTGATGCCAAGTTGCCCATCCTCTCACTCCCACGGTAGATACGGATAGATAGATCACACATGGGTGATAAGCTAATTTTGACTTGCCTGCGGCAAGTACACGTTCTGTTGGATACGTCAAGTCGATCGTCTCCGGTACGAGGTGTTGGCTTCCGTCGATCGATCGCTGTCTATGTGTGTACAGGCTCAGATGACTAGCTTGTACCCAGCTGCACGCTCGAACTGGCAAGTTTCAAAAAGACTTTGGCAAACGGCATGCATGGAGAGATAGATATGCATACAACCATATGCATTGTCTATTTCGAGTGGATGACTTGTGCGTTCCGATGGATGCACGCTTTGGACTTTTGCGCTTTCGGAAGTCGTCGAGGTACCTTTTCCTTGATCTGCAAAAATGCACGTTTGTTGTAAGTTTGTGGCCAGTAGTCTTGAAATGGCCAGTTCTACAAACGATGATGATTGCGGTATGCACGGCGGAGATAACAGAAGAAAAGTTGATGCATATCTTCCGGGTCTTTAAAATAAAAGACTCATGGCATGAAATCCGAGATTACATTGCGTAGAGTATCCAAGGCTGAGTGAGTCTCAGAGCGGAACACCTGGGCGTTACGAGAGCCCCAAAGTTTCCAGAGGATGGCAAGGGCGACGGTGGGCCATATGTTGATGTCGAGGCCAGGTGGGGTGATTGTATCCCACAAATGGTTGATGTCGAGAGGTGGGCGAAGTCCTGACAGCTACCACACCTGGACCGCTCTAGGGCACAAGATGACCTGGTGAAGGCGTCGTTTGAATAGAAAATAACCTTAGACTAAAAGCAACTTAGAAAATTCATGGAAGCTTTTGATTTGTACAAACATTTATCAAGTTGTATCATGTTCTGTATAATACAACGAGTAACAAATACTGATGACATACATATGTTATCTTCCAAGTGAGAAAAAAACATCATTGGTGGATGCAAATGTAGCTACATAAATGAAAATGAATGACACAAAAGTGGTAGAGAATAACATGCCACACAAAAACACAATATAATCATCCAACAAAAAACTGATGTAAGCATGAACTCATTTGTATACATACTTTCGGTTATGGGAGGGGCTGTGTTCAGCTGGAATTTGAGAAGGCATATGATAAAGTGAATCGGAATTTTCTTTTTCATGGGTTGAAGGAGAGAGAGTTTAATGACACACCTGGATGGACATGTAGCTACATAAATGAAAATGAATGACACAAAAGTGGTAGAGAATAACATGTAACACAAAAGCACAAGATAATCATCCAACAAAATACTGATGTAAGCATGAACTCATTTGTATATAGACTCTTGGTTATGGGAGGGATTGTATTCAGCTGGAATTTGAGAAGGCATATGATAAGGTGAATCGGATTTTTCTTTTTCATGGGTTGAAGGAGAGAGGGTTTAATGACACACCTGGATGAAATGGTCTGGACCAACTGTTGAGGGAGGGACTCTTAGTGCCAAGATTATTGATGTTATTGGGAAGAAAAGTTAGCTTCAAAGGGGTTAGTCAACATTGTCCTCACCTTCCCTATTCAACATTGTTGCAAATTGTCTGCAGAAGATGGTCATTTGGTTCAATGTGATGGGAAGATTGTTGTCTTCATCCCACACCTAATTGGATGTACCGCAGTATGTTAATCAAAGTAGAATGTTTATGCAAGGTAGTGTTGAGAGTGCTAGGGTTTTGAAATTGCTGCTTTATTTATTTCAGCAAATGTCTAGTTTAAAGATCATTTTCCAAAAAAAAGTGAGGTGATGATGGTGTCACATGATGGAAAAACACAAAGATATGCCAATATGATGATTGGCCTATGAAGTCTTTTGGATTCCCAGTGTGTGGAAGCATGCTACATGTGGTGGACCAGGTGCCTGTGGAGGATAAATTGATAAAAGGATTTGACGGGGTCTTATACCCAGGGTACCTAACATAAGGGACCCCGGCCTAGTCAGATACACAGGGCCCGCTAGGCCCAAGACTAGAAGGAAGCCATAAGAGGCGGAGCGGACCTTCGTGCTCTGGCTAGAAGGCGACGACGCCCTAGATCACATCTACCTCCGTGTAAACTCTAGACTCCTCATATCTAGATAAAGAGAGGTCTAGGGTCCTCATTGATCAATCCAATCTTAGATCCAAACTCTCGGTAGCAATCCCGTACACCATTGTAATCCTCTGCACGAGGTATTCTCTCAGCATGAATAACAAGAGCAAGCAGGATGCTGAGTATTACTCTTTGAAGGCCCGAACCTGGGTAAATTGCGTGTGCAGCCTCCATTCCGGTACTTCCGATTTTGTCACGAGCCCTACCCAGGGATCTGACGGTATTTCGCTGAGTCCAAGTTGGATGGTTGGCAAGAAGACACTCTATCCTTGGGTGGTAGAGTGGCCAGCATAAAAGCTCGCCCGACTAGCAATGCAACTTTAGGAGTTTTCCTTGTGCGGATTCCCTAAGACAAATGCGGCCAGAATGACCACAAACATAAATAACGTTTTGCTGACAAAGTAGAAAAACAATAAAAAAAAGCACCACATGGTTAGATGGTTGTTTATATGTAGACCATAGAAAAAAGGAGGGCGGGGAATTCATAACTTGGAAAGCATCAGCATCAGCCTGTGTAAATCTTTATTATTAAAGGGGAGTTGGTTATGCCATCTCCACTTCGATTAAGCCCCCACTATTAGGGAAAACCTTATACAAAGAACTTTAGAAGCAGCGCGTGTTAAAAAAGCACGCTGGTGCTAAGTAGCAGTAGCGTGTTGGTGTAAACAGCGCTACAGATACAATTGTAGCAGTAGCGCGCCTGGAGATAAAAACGCTACTACTAAAATTTTCACTGCTTAGCCGATAGGCTACACATAGTAGTAGAGATCTACGGCGAACCGCGCCACTGCTAGTTGCTTTGTAGCAGCGCGTTTACGCATTTACGCATAAAGGCGCTGCTGCTAAAGGAAATAAAATTAAATGAAAAGCAAATAGAAAAGTAAATGAAAATGAAAGAAATAGAAAAAGGAGAAAGGGAAAAAATAAAACGTAAAGAAAAATAAATGAAAAAGAGGGAAAAAGAGAAAGGAATAGCAGTAGCGCGTATCAAGGAACGCACTATAGCTAACTTAGCAGTAGCGCACTTCCTGGAACGCGCTACTGCTACTTCTGAATTAACCGCGCGGTTCGTTCTTCCCCACGACCACTTCCCCCAAATCCCAACTCCTCCGCTGTCGCCGCCGTCGTCGACCGTCGGCCGCCGCGCGCTAATCCGTTGCTCTCCGCACACCCTCGACGCTGCCCCCGACCCCGGATTCGACGCCGTCCCGACCCCGACCTCGACACCGCCCCTCGACCTCGACGCCGCCCCCGACCCCGACCTCGACGCCGCCCTCCGCCGCGCGCCCGAGCCCTGACCCCGACCTCGACGCTGCCTGCCCCTCCCTCGTCGCAGGCACCGAGGTGAGCACGCCTGCTCCTCCCCTCCCCTACCTCTGCCTAGGGTTCTTCAAATTTTAATTGCATCACATTAGTGAGGGTTCATCTATGGGTGGAAACGAATCGGATACGGATGCGGCTCGGATGTTATCGGATACGGATGCGGCTCGGATGTTTTCTTGATTCGGAACGGATACGAATAATAGAGAAATATTGCTTAAGTGTATTAGTCAATAGCTAGGTGACATGAAGTATTCAACTTGTGACATACAAGAAGTCAATGATAAATAGGTTTATGAATAAACAATATTGTAATAATGCATAATAATTTCTAAGATTAATCATAAAACGAGTAAAATTTAACCACTTATTTGACTTTTAAGTTGGATAATTGGAATATCCGATCGAATACAAATATCGGATATTTTACCACTTTCCACCCCTAGGTTCATCAAATTAGATGGTAATTAGGGATGTAGTTCCTAGGTACTAATTAGTTAGTAAGAACTAGGTACTAATTAGGTACTAGTTTATTTTTATTTATAGTAAGTTTATTTTTAGTAAAAACTAGCTGAATTAATAGAACTAGTTGGACATGTCACATTTGTTGGTATTTTTTTAGTTAAAGCAATTTTCCCGCATCGACATCGACGATGCCTATCCCGCATCCTCGTCGTCGACTCGGCGGAGGACACCTGCTACACTAGATGGGCCATGTCCGGGACTGGGCTCCGCCGGGCTGGTACTGGGAGGCGCTACCTACCGGGGGGCGCAACTTGGTGAGGAGTCAGCCCGTCGTTGACCCGAACCTTCTTTGGTGGCGGTCGCGTGGGCCAGTGACAATCGAGAGGCTTGAGGACCCCGCGGAGGTGGTACGTCACCGTGTCGGCGAGGAGGACGCGCACGTCCGTCGCTACTTGGTTGCGCTGGAGCACAGGTTCTCCAATACCTGGCAGGTTCTCAAGTGATCTCGTTGGAGCTATGATCCTGTGATGGTTCCTTCTCTTTGGGTGTCCACCGCCCGTGCCGATACCCGTCGTTCGCTAGGGTTTTAGTTGTATTAGTGATGTTATATGTATGATACTATTCAAGATGTATTAGTGATAATATTCGACGATGTACGGACGCAAGAGATGATTTATTTTTTCTTATTGAATGCATGCTAATTTGAATAATTATTTTACGATTTGGTTTTGCTTATTGAATTCTCATGTCAATATGAGTCCTACAAGATATTTTGAAATGTATATCTTGTGTTGCTCAAATAGGATATGTGCTTGCCCAAGTGGCCGGTCATGTTTGCAGGTTACACCTCCGAGTGGCCTATGTTTTGCCGGAGTGTTGATTCATTTCTGTTCCGGCAAATTTCAGGCGATCAATATGTCCTATTTTAGCAAAGGTCATGCCGGATTTTTCCGTGAATTTTGGCATGACTTGTGCCAGAATATGTAGGAAATATCGAGTGCCGCGGATTTTTTTGTTGAGTATCCTATTAGTTGTCTTCGATCGATTTTCAATTAATGTTTCAACTATGAACATAGGAAATGTCTGACAACGAAAAGGATTTTGGTATTTGCAAATACTGCGAAGACGAGCGCGACCTGTGCGACAGAATCTTCCTAGATGATGATAGGCGCTTCAGCATCAAGTTGGACGAGAGCTTTGAAGTGGATACAGTAAGTCACAACGACAAGTCTTTTTTCGTAATTAAGCATGACATCTCCTTCATTTGCTTCAACTTATAATTAATCTTTTTACTATTCTACTAGCGTATCCCCTGCCATTCAAGAGTTTTTATCTTGGATAAGATAGGTTTCAGTCCTATGAAAACTACTATGGAGATAAAGAGAGTTTACTTGAAGACCGAGCATGGTTATACTTTCCACGCAAAATTATACAATGCAGATATCTGCATCTATTTTGAATGCAAAACTTGACAAGCACTATGCAAGACTTATGCATTTGAGCCTGATATGGTTATCACCTTTGATATTCATCCGGAAGATGATATTGAAGGTAATATCGACATCTGGGTCGATGTGCAGACGCCTCCAGTTATACCATTATGTGAGTTTCTCAACCATATTTATGTCTTTGATATTGTTTATTCAAAAATAGTTGACAACTAATTTCTATTGACAGCTTATTTCCATTCAAGCAAACATGTCCAGCGCTTGGTAGACAGGACCTACTACTGTCCCGAGGCTGAACTAAACTGCGAGGAGATAAGTCATTATGTTTCATGGCTTGAGAATCTTCATACTGTCAAGACAAATTATTTTTCTAGACTTAAAAATCTTAGTACTCAAAACATGCGACCAATAGTGTTCATACTGAACTAAGGTCACATCTATTTAGGAAAGATGGTAAGATTTTTACTATTTATCCTCAATGCATCTTTTGCATACATTATTTTTTAAGCTAAACTTCATTGCTAAGTATGTTACTATACGATGTTCTTCAATAGGGACTCCCGATGAATGTTGTGCCTCATTGGATCGAGACTAAAGGTCGCATGAGAATGGTTAGCTTACGACCAAGACATCCTACAATGCACTTTAGTGCATTCATGATTTCTAATAGTGAGGAGTGCTTAATAGTGAAAGACTGGAGCAAAATTGTGAACAATCGCAGAGAAATACTAGGGCCAGCAATCAGAAGCGCAGCCCGCGATTAGGAGACAGGTTCATCTGCATGCTCCAATATGATGAAGCAGGAGTGCTACACATGTTTTATACTATTTTACCTGAGAGAGAGCAGAAGGAGTGATTAGCTAGCTAGAAATGAGTTTGAAGATGATGATGTGCTACACTATGACTATGATGATTAAATAGCTAGTGTTGGTGGTAATGACTATGATGATTATTATTAGCTAGTGTTGGTGGTGATTAGATAGCTACCGCAGCTAGTGTTGGTGGTGATTAGCTAGCTAGAATGAGTTTGAAGATGATGATGTGCTACACTATGACTATGTTGATTAAATAGCTACTGTTGGTGGTAATGACTATGATTATGATTAAATAGCTTGTGCTGGCGGATTAGATTCAAGTGGAGGAAACATGTGGTGCACATCAAAAGTACTACTAGTCCGAACTAGATCAAATTTGGATTAGTAGTATACTTTTGACATGCACCACATGTTGAGTCCACTTGAACCTAATCCACCTTCATTTGACACACTGTTATGGACATAATGATATAAACCTCATAATTGGTATTGTACCAAAATTTGTATAACAGCGTATAAACACACTAATATTAAAAAACGAAAAAAAGAATACTAGTAGCGATGGATAGTAAACGCGCTGCTACTAGCTAGATTATCAGTAGCGCGGGAGTGAACACACGTTGCGGCTATATGTCTTAGCAGTAGCGCGTATCGCAGGCGCTACTGCTAAGTAATAGCTGTAGCGCCTTATTATTAGCGCGGTGTCCCGTGCTACTAGTGGGCATTAAACTCGCGCTACTACTGGGGTTTTTCCTAGTAGTACCCTTCCACCACAAACATTTTCTCCCATCGGTTCGTCTCACCTCCTTAACCGCTTTTTCCTCCCTATGCCCCTCCTCCCTTTGGTTTCCTGTTGTTTTTTGTCCAACGGCATACAAAAAAACCCAACTTAAATAGAGTAACTTGGAATAATCTATACAAAATTGGTACTTTCCTAGAAGAATATCCTGCATTTATTCAAGCATATGAAATCAAATCAAATCTTACCAAAATATCAACAAAAAAGAAACTTTCCTAGCATTTGGCTACACATACCAAAACCTCAACTAAAACAAAAAATTCGCTCCCTTCCCCTACCCATAATAAAATCAAATTAAATCTTACCAAAATCTATAATATGATGAGTGCAAGGTATATGTCGGAGAAGCCTGATGTTCAACCAATAAAGTATGTACGCCCCCATTGCAACGCACGAGCAATTAGCTAATGATGATAAAATTTAGAAAAGGGAAAAGGGGGATGTGGCGGGAGATTGCCAAAAATAAATATAAGATACATAATGGAGTAAGGAAGGTAATAAGTCTGCATATGATTCTTCCCGCTGGTCTGATCTGTTTAAAATTAAACATTTGTACCTCATAGGGAGGAAGAATGATTGTTGGGAATTGATAATTGACAAATTTCTGGAATGACACTTCGCGTGGATCTAAAACTCTGGGAGAACAATATCCTCATCTATTTCCAACTAACGATGATGTAGGTTGCTCTATTAAGCAGTTGTCTGAGAGAGGGCAGATTCTTCATTTTAGTATATGGCTGATTGGAGAGCAAGAAAACCAGCTTGTTGAACATCAGCCAACGATGATGTAGGTTGCACTGTTAGAAAACCAGCTTGTTGATATGCCCAGGTGGAAATGGACAAGAGTAGTATCTTCTCATTCAAATCCCTTTATGCTCATTTATCTGTGGTGGACCTGATAGATCAGGCATTAGTGGAAATTAAAAATTCATACTGAGATCAAAATATGGTTGTGTCTCATCTGGCATAATGCCATTGGCACAAAAGGTAATATGGTGAAAAGGAAATGGACATGAGTCCCTTTGTGGTGATTCCGTCTAGAGCATGAGAGCGTTAACCACTTGTTCTTCAGTTGTTGTGATGTTAAATACATATCAACAGTTGTGTGCAAGTGCTTGGGTGACAATGGTAGGCCGGGGTGTTTCTCCTAGTATTTCCAGTGGATAATTTTTTTATTCATGGGACCTCAACATCCATATTGTGGGGGTGGCTGGGCTATGCTAGATTGTTTGAAAATTGCATAATAGAGCTTGTTTTGAAATATATTATTAGATATCTTGCTAAGATTATATGTTATGCATGCTCGTTCATACCTTATTGGACAGGTATACAAAATTATGGAGAGATGATGCTACCGGAAAAGGGAACTGGATTAACACACCAATGGTTCCAATGAACCAAATGAAATAAATGATCACCTTCTACTGATCGATACAAGAGGATCAGAAGATGCTGAAGCCAACAAACAGACAACGGAAGTAGGGATGGAAGAAGATTGGAAAATCTACAAAATATGAGGTGCAATAGTAAAAGTAAAAAAAGAAGAGCTATGCTGATGTTTCTTAGATGTTGGTGTCGGTGTCAAAACCGGCGGATCTCGGGTAGGGGGTCCCGAACTGTGCGTCTAGGCGGATGGCAACAGGAGACAAGGGACACGATGTTTTACCCAGGTTCGGGCCCTCTCGATGGAGGTAAAACCCTACGTCCTGCTTGATTAATATTGTTGATATGGGTAGTACAAGAGTGGATCTACCACGAGATCAAGGAGGCTAAACCCTAGAAGCTAGCCTATGGTATGATTGTTGTTCATCCTACGGACTAAAACCCTCCGGTTTATATAGACACCGGAGAGGGCTAGGGTTACACAGGGTCGGTTACAATGGTAGGAGATCTACATATTCGTATTGCCAAGCTTGCCTTCTACGCCAAGGAAAGTCCCATCCGGACACGGGGCGAAGTCTTCAATCTTTTATCTTCATAGTCTTGGAGTCTGGCCGATGATGATAGTTCGCCTATCCGGACACCCCCTAGTCCAGGACTCCCTCAGTAGACCCCGAACCAGGCTTCAATGACGACGAGTCCGGCGCGTATATCGTCTTCGGCTTTGCAAGGCGGGTTCTCCTTCAAATTCCATGTGCTTGCCAAATAGTGTCCGGCTTTCTTATAAATGTTGCACTCCTTGGCTTCCACGTCCAATAATGGCCCTCTTACACGTGTCGTATGAATGCGAAAAAGCCAGGGTATTTTTACGTTTCACCCCCTAGCCGCGCGAATAAGCTGCCTATGAGAGAGGCGTGGATCTAGATCCGAATCACAGCATCCTCCTTCCGCAATTACTCATCGGAGCGCCTCTGACAAAAATCCATTCCATCATGGACAGTCGACGCGGCTCCTCCTCTCGCGCTCCCAGCCCTCAGCCAGGAGATTGGAGGAGATGTTCAGTCCCGCATAGCGAGCTAGTGACGCTCCAAGCAGAGGGATATCTTCCCCCAGCCTTCATGGTTCCGGTTCGAGCCGGACTGGCCACCTACAAGGGTGGAAAGCAGGCGGAGAGCGTCCCCAATCCCTCCAAAGGAGAGCGGGTATGCTTCGTCCCTTATCTAATAAGGGGACTCGGATTTCCCATACATCCATTTCTCCGGGGGCTCCTGGAGCTCTATGGACTCCAGCTTCACCACCTTACACCTGCCTCCATTTTGCACATCGCGGGCTTTGTAGCCCTTTGCGAGCTATTCTTGGGCATCGAGGCCCACTTTGCGCTGTGGAAGAGATTGTTTTGCCTCGTACCCCATTCTCACGAGGGGTCGATATATCAAGTGGGCGGAGCCGAAATATGGCGCATCGCCGGGACCGGATATCCATCCGGAATCCCGAAGAAGGCGTCCGAAGACTGGCCTTTAGAATGGTTTTATATGGAAGACGCCCCACTGCCGGACCCAGTTCGGATCGGCCTCCCTATGACGCCCCCGAGTTGACCGTACACTAATCATGCACACAAATGTGTACGATCAAGATTAGGGACTCACGGGAAGATATCACAACACAACTCTAAAACATAAATAAGTCATACAAGCATCATAAAACAAGCCAGGGGCCTCGAGGGCTCGAATACAAGTGCTCGATCATAGACGAGTCAGCGGAAGCAACAATATCTGAGTACAGACATAAGTTAAACAAGTTTGCCTTAAGAAGGCTAGCACAAACTGGGATACAGATCGAAAGAGGCGCAGGCCTCCTGCCTGGGATCCTTCTAACTACTCCTGGTCGTCGTCAGCAGCCTGCACATAGTAGTAGGCACCTCCAATGTAGTAGTCTTCATCGACGGTGGCGTCTGGCTCCTGGGCTCGAAAGTCTGGTTGCGGCATCCGAGAAGAAGAGAAAAACGGGGGAAAAGAGGGAGCAAAGCAACCGTGAGTACTCATCCAAAGTACTCGCAAGCAAGGAGCTACACTACATATGCATAGGTATATGTGTAAGGAGGCCATATCAGTGGACTGAACTGCAGAATGCCAGAATAAGAGGGGGATAGCTAATCATGTCGAAGACTATGCTTCTGGCAGCCTCCGTCTTGCAGCATGTAGAAGAGAGTAGATTGAAGTCCTCCAAGTAGCATCGCATAGCATAATCTTACCCGGCAATCCTCTCCTTGTCGCCCTGTTAGGGAGCGATCACCGGGTTGTATCTGGCACTTGGAAGGGTGTGTTTTATTAAGTATCCGGTTCTAGTTGTCATAAGGTCAAGGTACAACTCCAAGCCGTCCTGTTACCGAAGATCACGACTATTCAAATAGATTAACTTCCCTGCAGGGGTGCACCACATAACCCAACACGCTCGATCCCATTTGACCGGACACACTTTACTGGGTCATGCCCGGCCTCGGAAGATCAACACGTCGCAGCCCCACCTAGGCACAACAGAGAGGTCAGCCCGCCAGTCTAAATCCTATGCGTGCAGGGGTCTGGGCCCATCGCCCATTGCACACCTGCATGTTGCGAGGGCGGCCGGAAGCAGACCTAGCAACCTCCATTACAAAGGAAGTCACGTTACGCAGTCCAATCCGACGCGCGCCGCTCCGTCGCTGACGTCAAGAAGGCTTCGGCTGATACCACGACGTCGAGTGCCCATAACTGTTCCCGCGTAGTTGGTTAGTGCGTATAGGCCAGTGGCCAGACTCAGATCAAATACCAAGATCTCGTTAAGCGTGTTATTATGAAGCAACCGCGAATGCCGACCAGGGCCAGGCCCACCTGTCTCCTAGGTGGTCTCAACCTGCCCTGTCGCTCCGCCTCAAAGTAACAGTCGGGGGCCGTCGGGAACCCAGGCCCACCTCTACCGGGATGGAGCCACCTGTCCTTTCAGCCCCCTTATCCGAATCACTCGCGGGTACTCAACGAGCTGACCCGACTTTAGTCCCCATCTGTATAATATGTATGTATAGTATATACCCGTGATCACCTCCCGAGTGATCACGGCCCAATAGTATAGCAAGGCAGACTGACAAGAATGTAGGGCCAATGATGATAAACTAGCATCCTATACTAAGCATTTAGGATTGCGGGTAGGGTATCAATGACTGTAGCAACAATGAGAGGCTATGCAACAGAATAGGAGTAACCGAACAGTAACATGCTACACTACTCTAATGCAAGCAGTATAGAGAAGAATAGGCGATATCTGGTGATCAAGGGGGGGGGGCTTGCCTGGTTGCTCTAGCAAGAGAGAGGGGGCGTCAACACCGTAGTCGTACTGGGTAGCAGCAGCGTCGGTCTCGTAGTCTACCGAGAGAAGAGGGGGAAGAAACAATGAATACAATGCAAACAGATGCATAATGATGCATGACATAACAAGTAACGGTGCCAGGTGTGCCCTAACGCAGTAGGAGGTGATACCGGTGAAGGGGGGAAACATCCGGGAAAGTATCCCCGGTGTTTCGCGTTTTCAGACAGGTGATCCAGAGGGGGAAAGTTGCGTGTTCGATATGTTAGGGATGTGTGGCGGACGAACAGGCTGCGTATCCGGATTCGTCTCGTCGTTCTGAGCAACTTTCATGTACAAAGTTTTTCCATCCGAGCTACGGTTTATTTTATATTAATTTAAAAGATTTAAATTATTTTAGGATTAATTTAAATATTTTAATTCAACATTATCCAGAACAGTGTTTGCTGACGTTATCATGACGTCAGCATGACGTCAGCAGTCAACAGAGGTGTTGACTGGTCAAGTGACGTGTGGGTCCCATTCGTCATTGACTGTTTAGTCTAATTAGGGGTTTAACTAATCTAATTACTATTTAATTAAACTAACTAATTAGATTAATTATCTAGGATTAATTAACTTAATTAATTAATTAATTAATTAAGTTTTTTATTATTATTATTATTATTATTATTATTCTAAAAACGTTCGGAGCGGGGCCCCTTTGTCATAGGGCCCTGGGGGCCTAACGGGCGTGCGGGCTCATGGGCACGGCCACGAGCGCCCACCGGGGCGAGCCCAAGCGATGGCCTCGGGCGCAGCCGCCGGCGACAAGGAGGCAGCCAGGGGCGGCGAGATAGCGGGACGACACGCACGTGGTCTCGGCAAGGTGCGGGCGCGACGGCCGTCGCGGGGAAGGCGGGAGTAGCGCACGGGGGCTGCGGGCGGAGCGGGACGGCGGCGTGGGCGGCAACAGCCGTGGGTGGCACGAGCGGCGACGGGCGCGACGGGGCGCACGGATAACGTGCGGGTGCGCGCGTGCACATCGCGAGCACAAGCATCGGGCGGTGCGTGCACGACTACGGGACGGTGCGAGGAGCAAGAGGAAGAGAGGCCGGGGCCTCATCGCAAATCCATAGGGTCAAGGCAGCGGGGCTCGGGGAGGTTGACGGGGACGACGCGTGTAGACGGGGAAGTCCGGCGGCGTCCGGGACGGCTTCGGGCGATGGAGTCAGGGTCGAGGCGGCGATGGCGGGGCGGCGCCGGGGGCGTCAGGGGCGCGGCCCAGATCCGGTCGAGGAGGTGGAGGAGACGAGGAAGAAGCGGTCCGGTGGGGCGGCCGAGGACGGGGAGGTCGGGGTGGAGGGCAGCGGTGGCGGCTCCGGCGACGTGGTCCAGGGCGGTGGCATCGGGGTTGATCCC
>NC_041383.1:93581308-93615412 GCF_002162155.2 Triticum dicoccoides
AAGGGGAGCGTGGGGATCGTGGGGGGAGTGGGAGGTGTCGCGGTTGGTGGATTAGGGTTACGGGGGGATAAGGGGAAGCGAGGGTGGGCCGGCCGCTGGCCTGGTTGGCCTAGATGGCCAGATGGGCCATTTGGCCCAGGTAGAGGGGGTGGCTTTGCCCCATTTCTTTATTTTTTATTTGTCTCATTTTCTGTTTTTGTTCTTTTACTATTTTATTTTATTTAGTTTTATAAATCACAACAGTGGTGCCTAAATTTGTATCACTAATTATACCTCTACCACAAAAGTTTAAACCTCCAATAAAAAAATATTTTAACATTTTATTAATTATAAAAGGCGTTCAATTAATTCTTTTGCTACTGTTTTATTTATTTTAAGACACTCAAACACTTTTAAAGATGTTGGTTTCTCCACCTTTATTACTTATGCATTATTTGTCACAACAAGAACAATTCGGTTTTAATATTTGAAAACTTTTATTGTTTGCCTTTGTTTTAAATTTTAAAGTTGAACTGGGTTTCGAACTGACCCGAGATTATCAACAATAATCGAGGTGACGTGGCATCATTACCAGAGGGTTACTGTAGCTTAATTACCCGGGCATCACACTCCCGGAGTTTAGCAACGCTCCTCTGAAGAAACGCCTGAGCTGGCGCCCACAGAGCCCTCAACAGGAGAATGACAGGGGCGTCCAATATCTAATGGGCCAGATAAGGTTACTGGCCCATTCCGCATTGACCATGATTGGAGTCATGGCAACGTGCATCATGCGAGGGGTGCAGCTGCTCCAATATAGGGGCCACCCTATGTGGGATTTCAACGGGGAGGATGGCGCCACCCGGCATGGCCGCAAGGGGCCGGGATCGGTTGACGATCTCGTGAAGATCCTGTCCGGCTTGTACAAGGGGGAGAAAGAGGACTTCCTCCGTGCGAGTCCATTGAATGGATTCTCCATGAATAACCCTCGGAGTTGGGTAAGCGGACGTTTATCTATCTGATCCATATTCCCAAAGTTAAGTGTATCACTTTGTGATTTTGACGCAGGAGCTGCGCCGGGACGTAGAGGGCATACACAGCCTGACTCCACAGCCCGAGGATCCGGGACGATCCCTTGATCCGGCCTTCGAAGAGGATCCGGACATAAAGGTGGAACTGATCGATGGGGTGTTCAACCAACTTAGCATGGACAATGCTTTGGTCGCCCTTACGGCCGACTACCCCGGTTTAACTCTGGCTTCCCAGGTAACTATGACCGGAGTCCTGACATCATTGCTTATCCGTGCTCATTTCTGACCACCGTATACTTAACGGTGCTCCGCAGGAAGCGCTTTTAAGGCGGGAAGCCGAACCCGTGGCAGCTGACCAACAAGGGTCAATCCGGCCCAGCAGGCGAAAGAGGAGTGCGGCGCGAATCGAAACGTCGCCGCAACGGTACGATGCATCATCGTTTTTAAGGAAAAATTCCTAGGAGGTATATTAACGCTTATGATTCTTCCAGGAGAAAAAGCGCTCGCCGGACAGTGTCCGGAGAGGTTGCTAATCAAGCTCCGCCAGCCATGCTCCAACGCCTGGTCCAGAGGGGGAGGCGAACACAAGGCATGAGCCGGATTCTCCTCCAACGGAGGATGCCAACAGGCTGTCCGCCACCAGGTCTAAGGTGGAGAGCGCCATGAATCACAGGCGCCGCCAGACAGTTCTTCATGACGCGTGTTTCTCCCCAGAGGCACTGAATGCCTTTAATGCGGGAGACGCGCACCTCCGTGCCGCTCGAGATGGTCTAACCAGAGCCATGGAGCAGTATGTGAAAGACATACGGGTGATGAATTTTAATAGTTATATATACCAGTAGCCCCCGAGACTTAAAATAGTTAGAATAATTGATTTAAGGATCATTTGTTATGCAGGATCTTACGGAGAAGAAAACCCACCTGACTCAGGAGCTTCAAGAGTGCAAGGCCCAACTTGAGGCCGCACTAGCCGCCACGGGGGGAGCCACAGAGACCCCCCTGGTAATGCATACTTCGAAAATATAAGCCTTTTATGAAGTGCGGCGTATGTATAAGTCTGACAATAATATTGCAGATGGTGCCGGACTAGATCCGGACAAGCAACATCTACTGCGCCAGCTGAAGGCCGGCGAGAAGGTGCTTATGAGGGTGCAGCAAGAGAGGACCAAACTCCAAGATGCCAACACCCAGCTGGGCGAAGAACTAAAGGATGTTCGGGTCCAGCTGTCTGACTCCGTGAAGGAGAATCGGCGGCTTTGTCGCGGCATTTACAGTAAGTGCTTGAGAAAACTCTTTTGAAAAGAAGAGTTCGGCGAGGAAGTCGATTGACAGAAATGTGTCTGTAGGTGTGCTCACAGGTCGTCCCGCGGAGGAAATGCCCGGTTCAACGGGTGACCTACTTCTCGAGCTGCGGCAACTGCACGAACGTGTTCGACAGGCAATGAGCAGCATCGCCCAGGCCTTATGGCCGTCCGTCTCCCTACGCGAGGGTCTTGGAGGGCTTGCAGAGAAGCTTTAGGGAGCACGGCAGCGCTTCCATTTGTGGAAGATATCGGCCTGCCGTCAAGGCGCCAGGGAGGCCTGGGCCATGGTGAAGACGCGGTACACAAAGGCGGATCCGAACCACATGGCCGAGGTCGGACCTATGGGGCCTGATGGGAAGGAGATCCCTGTGAGCTTAATGTACGGCCAAGTAGAGTTGGCCGCGAAGTATTCCCAACGGGACTATAAACTAGACAGCCCTGTTAGACGGGATTGAAGAGGAGTACAATCAGTCAAGTTGGTGATGTAATTTAAAATGACATGTAAAATGCCTTCTAGCCGGATTGTAGATCGTTTGTCTTTGCGGGCCTGTTCGCTTCAACCTCTGGACCCAACAGTCCGGAGTGTGTCCGAATACCCTCACGGTTATATAAAAACCGGGGCATGCATGGAGACCAGGCGTAGGGGCCATTAGTGCTTTATCAGACAAGTGCCCAACTAGTTATGTTATATTACATGGTTAGTAAGAAACATCTTCCAGGGAGAATAGTTCCGTTAGGGGTTCCTTTCCCTGGGAGGCATGCCCTAAAGTGCATGTCCGGACTGCGAAAAAAGCAGGAAAAAATGTCTGGGGGCAGATAAATAAATAAGTAAGAGATCATCTTTCAAGTCACCGACCGAATATTCCCTTAAGAACGCTAGCTTTCGGCTTCACCCAGTCTGAGGTACACATCCGGCTGACCCGGCAGTAACAATCGCAGAGGTGCTCCCTTTACCTCCTAGCCGAACAATCGGGAACGTAGGGGTGAGCACAGGAGCCAGGCAACCCAGCTTAGCCAAAACTTAAGTCATATCGATGCATATAATGGTGAATAAAAGGTACATGTGGAAGTGTGACACATGTTTTGGGCATGAAGCCCTTATAAATAAGCTTCTGTTAAAGAAGCCCCCAGGTATAATGAGTGCGAGCCGCACGTCAAGTGTGTGCGCACAATGCGCAGATCAGCCCTCAAAGGCTTTACGAAAAAAAAGGAGGGAGAGAGAGAAAAACAAAAGATAGCTAAAGTATAAAATGTGGACGGAGGAAGGAGACGAACTCTGAGTCCGGCACTAGGCGTAGAATCTTCGGAGACGGGCTGTGTTCCATGGGTTCGGCTCGAGTCGGTTGTCCGATGCGTTTCGTAGACGGTATGCTCCGCCGGTCAGGACTTGGTCGATGATGAAGGGACCTTCCCATTTGGGCTTGAGTTTGTCCTTTTTCTTGTCCGGCAGGCGTAGAACTAATTCGCCGACATTGTAAGTTTTGGCCCGTACTTCTCGGCTTTGATATCTTCGAGCCTGCTGTTGATAGAATGCGGAACGAGCTTTTGCCATGTCGCGCTCCTCTTCTAAGGCATCCAAACTGTCCTGCCGATCCAGCTCGGTTTCTCTTTCTTCGTACATGCGCACGCGAGGTGAGTCATGAATTATATCACAGGGCAAAACTACCTCTGCGCCGTACACCATAAAAAATGGTGTGAATCCGGTAGTGCGGTTTGGCGTGGTCTGCAGCCCCCAGAGTATGGAGTCAAGTGAAGGAAATATGCCCTAGAGGCAATAATAAAGTTATTATTTATTTCCTCATATCATGATAAATGTTTATTATTCATGCTAGAATTGTATTAACCGGAAACATGATACATGTGTGAATACATAGACAAACATATAGTCACTAGTATGCCTCTACTTGACTATCTCATTAATCAAAGATGGTTATGTTTCCTAACCATAGACATGTGTTGTCATTTTATTAGTGGGATCACATCATTAGGAGAATGATGTGATTGACATGACCCATTCCGTTAGCCTAGCACTTGATCGTTTAGTATATTGCTATTGCTTTCTTCATGACTTATACATGTTCCTGTAACTATGAGAATTATACAACTCCCGTTTACCGGAGGAACACTTTGGGTACTACCAAACGTCACAACGTACTGGGTGATTATAAAGGAGTACTACAGGTGTCTCCGAAGGTAGATGTTGAGTTGGCGTATTTCGAGATTAGGTTTTGTCACTCCGATTGTCGGAGAGGTATCTCTGGGCCCTCTCGGTAATGCACATCACTATAAGCCTTGCAAGAAATGTGACCAATGAGTTGGTTACGGGATGCTGCATTACGTAACAAGAAAAGAGACTTGCCGGTAACGAGATTGAACTAGGTATTGGATACCGACGATCAAATCTCGGGCAAGTAACATACCGATGGCAAAGGGACCGATAAAGATCTTCGTAGAATATGTAGGAACCAATATGGGCATCCAGGTTCCGCTATTGGTTATTGACCGAGAATAGTTCTAGGTCATGTCTACATAGTTCTCGAACCCGTAGGGTTCGCACGCTTAACGTTACGATGACATTTTTATTATGAGTTTATAAGTATTGATGTACCGAAGTTTGTTTGGAGTCCCAGATGTGATCACGGACATGACGAGGAGTGTCGAAATGGTCGAGACATAAAGATTGATATATTGGACGACTATATTCGGACACCGGAAGTGTTCCGGGTGATTTCAAAGAAAACCGGAGTGCCGGAGGGGTTACCGGAACCCCCCGGGAGAGTTAATGGGCCACATGGTCCTTGGTGGAAGAGAGAGGGGCGGCCAGGGTGGGCCGCGCGCCCCCTCTCCCTCTGGTCCAAATTGGACTAGGAGGGGGGGGGGGGCGGCGGCCCCCTCTTTCCTTTCCCCCTCTCCCCCTTCCTTCCCCTCCTAGTAGGAGTAGGAAAGGAGGTGTCCTACTCCTACTAGGAGGAGGACTCCTCCTCCTGGCGCGCCCCCCTTGGGCCGGCCGGCCTCCCCCCTTGCTCCTTTATATACGGGGGCAAGGGGGCACCCCATAGAGACACAAGTTGATCTGCGGATCGTTCCTTAGCCGTGTGCGGTGCCCCCCTCCACCATATTCCACCTCGGTCATATCGTCGCAGAGTTTAGGCGAAGCCCTGCGCCGGTAGAACATCATCATCGTCACCACGCCGTCGTGCTGACGGAACTCATCTCCGGAGCTTTGCTGGATCGGAGGCCGGAGATCGTCATCGAGCTGAACGTGTGCTGAACTCGGAGGTGCCGTACGTTCGGTACTTGGATCGGTCGGATCGTGAAGACGTACGACTACATCAACCGCGTTGTCATAACGCTTCCGCTTACGGTCTACGAGGGTACGTGGATAAACACTCTCCCCTCTCGTTGCTATGCCATCACCATGATCTTGCGTGTGCGTAGGAAATTTTTTGAAATTACTACGTTCCCCAACAGTGGCATCCGAGCCTAGGTTTTATGCGTTGATGTTATATGCACGAGTAGAACACAAGTGAGTTGTGGGCGATACAAGTCATACTGCTTACCAGCATGTCATACTTTGGTTCGGCGGTATTGTGAGATGAAGCGGCCCAGACCGACATTACGCGTACGCTTACGCAAGACTGGTTTCACCGTTACGAGCACTCGTGCTTAAAGGTGGCTGGCGGGTGTCTGTCTCTCTCACTTTAGCTGAATCGAGTGTGGCTACGCCCGGTCCTTGCGAAGGTTAAAACAGCACCAACTTGACGAACTATCGTTGTGGTTTTTGATGCGCAGGTAAGAACGGTTCTTGCTCAGCCCGTAGCAGCCACGTAAAATTTGCAACAACAAAGTAGAGGACGTCTAACTTGTTTTTGCAGGGCATGTTGTGATGTGATATGGTCAAGACGTGATGCTATATTTTATTGTATGAGATGATCATGTTTTGTAACCGAAGTTATCGGCAACTGGCAGGAGCCATATGGTTGTCGCTTTATTGTATGAAATGCAAACGCCCTGTAATTGCTTTACTTTATCACTAAGCGGTAGCGATAGTCGTAGAAGCAATAGATGGCGTAACGACAACGATGCTACGATGAAGATCAAGGTGTCGCGCCGGTGACGATGGTGATCATGACGGTGCTTCGAAGATGAAGATCACAAGCACAAGATGATGATGGCCATATCATATCACTTATATTGATTGCATGTGATGTTTATCCTTTATGCATCTTATCTTGCTTTGATTGACGGTAGCATTTTAAGATGATCTCTCACTAATAATCAAGAAGTGTTCTCCCTGAGTATGCACCGTTGCGAAAGTTCTTCGTGCTGAGACACCACGTGATGATCGGGTGTGATAGGCTCTACGTTCAAATACAACGGGTGTAAAACAGTTGCACACGCGGAATATTCAGGTCATACTTGACGAGCCTAGCATATACAGATATGGCCTCGGAACACGGAGACCGAAAGGTCGAGCGTGCATCATATAGTAGATATGATCAACATAGTGATGTTCACCATTGAAACTACTCCATCTCACGTGATGATCGGACATGGTTTAGTTGATTTGGATCACGTGATCACTTAGATGACTAGAGAGATGTCTGTCTAAGTGGGAGTTCTTTAGTAATATGATTAATTGAACTTAAATTTATCATGAACTTAGCACCTAATAGTATTTTGCTTGTCTATGTTTGTTTGTAGATAGATGGCTCGTGCTGTTGTTCCGTAAAATTTTAATGCGTTCCTTGAGAAAGCAAAGTTGAAAGATGATGGTAGCAATTACACGGACTAGGTCCGTAACCTGAGGATTATCCTCATTGCTGCACAGAAAAAGTTATGTCCTGGAAGCACCGCTGGGTGCCAGGCCTGCTGCTGATGCAACTGACGATGTTAAGAACGTCTGGCAGAGCAAAGCTGATGACTACTCGATAGTTCAGTGTGCCATGCTTTACGGCTTAGAACCGGGTCTTCAACGACGTTTTGAACGTCATGGAGCATATGAGATGTTCCAGGAGTTGAAGTTAATATTTCAAGCAAATGCCCGGATTGAGAGATATGAAGTCTCCAATAAGTTCTACAGCTGCAAGATGGAGGAGAATAGTTCTGTCAGTGAACACATACTCAAAATGTCTGGGTATAATAATCACTTAATTCAACTGGGAGTTAATCTTCCTGATGATAGTGTCATTGAAAGAATTCTCCAATCACTGCCACCAAGCTACAAGAGCTTCGTGATGAACTATAATATGCAAGGGATGAACAAGACTATTCCCGAGCTCTTCGCAATGCTAAAAGCCGTGGAGGTAGAAATCAAAAAGGAGCATCAAGTGTTGATGGTTAACAAGACCACCAGTTTCAAGAAAAAGGGCAAAGGGAAGAAGAAGGGGAACTTCAAAAAGAACAACAAGAAAGTTGCTGCTCAAGAGAAGTGAAGGAAATATGCCCTAGAGGCAATAATAAAGTTATTATTTATTTCCTTATAATCATGATAAATGTTTATTATTCATGCTAGAATTGTATTTTCCGGAAACATAATACATGTGTGAATACATAGACAAACAGAGAGTCACTAGTATGCCTCTACTTGACTAGCTCGTTAATCAAAGATGGTTATGTTTCCTAACCATGAACAATAAGTTGTTATTTGATTAACGAGGTCACATCATTAGTAGAATGATTTGATTGACATGACCCATTCCATTAGCTTAGCACCTGATCGTTTAGTATGTTGCTATTGCTTTCTTCATGACTTATACATGTTCCTACGACTATGAGATTATGTAACTCCCGTTTACCGGAGGAACACTTTGGGTACTACCAAACGTCACAACGTAAATGGGTGATTATAAAGGAGTACTACAGGTGTCTCCAATGGTCGATGTTGGGTTGGCGTATTTCGAGATTAGGATTTGTCACTCCGATTGTCGGAGAGGTATCTCTGGGCCCTCTCGGTAATACACATCACATAAGCCTTGCAAGCATTACAACTAATATGTTAGTTGTGAGATGATGTATTACGGAACGAGTAAAGAGACTTGCCGTTAACGAGATTGAACTAGGTATTGGATACCGACGATCGAATCTCGGGCAAGTAACATACCGATGACAAAGGGAACAACGTATGTTGTTATGCGGTCTGACCGATAAAGATCTTCGTAGAATATGTAGGAGCTAATATGGGCATCCAGGTCCCGCTATTGGTTATTGACCAGAGACATGTCTCGGTCATGTCTACATTGTTCTCGAACCCGTAGGGTCCGCACGCTTAAGGTTACGATGACAGTTATATTATGAGTTTATGCATTTTGATGTACCGAAGGTTGTTCGGAGTCCCGGATGTGATCACGGACATGACGAGGAGTCTCGAAATGGTCGAGACGTAAAGATTGATATATTGGAAGCCTATGTTTGGACATCGGAAGTGTTCCGGGTGAAATCGGGATTTTACCGGGTTACCGGGAGGTTACCGGAACCCCCCGGGAGCCATATGGGCCATCATGGGCCTTAGTGGAAAGGAGAAAGGGGCAGCCCAAGGTGGCTGCGCCTCTTTCCCCTCCCCTAGTCCTATTAGGACTAGGAGAAGGTGGCCGGCCCACCTCTCTCCCTTCCCCTCCGAGGAATCCTAGTTGGACTAGGATTGGGGGGAGGAATCCTACTCCCAGAGGGAGTAGGACTCTCCTGCGCCTCCCTCTTTGGCCGGCCAGCCTCCCCTCCTCTCCTCCTTTATATACGGAGGCAGGGGCACCTCTAAACACACAAGTTGACACAAGTTGATCCACGTGATCGATTCCTTAGCCGTGTGCGGTGCCCCCTGCCACCATATTCCTCGATAATACTGTAGCGGAGTTTAGGCGAAGCCCTGCTGCTGTAGTTCATCAAGATCGTCACCACGCCGTCGTGCTGACGAAACTCTTCCCCGACACTTTGCTGGATCGGAGTCCGGGGATCGTCATCGAGCTGAACGTGTGCTCGAACTCGGAGGTGCCGTAGTTTCGGTGCTTGATCGGTTGGATCGTGAAGACGTACGACTACTTCCTCTACGTCGTGTCATTGCTTCCGCAGTCGGTCTGCGCTGGGTACGTAGACAACACTCTCCTCTCGTTGCTATGCATCACATGATCCTGTGTGCGCGTAGGAAAATTTTTGAAATTACTACGAAACCCAACACGACCCGCATCTCCATAACACTCGACCCAAAATAGGAAGAAGCGCTCATCCAGTTCCTCCGTGAGAACTGGGACATTTTTGCATGGAAGCCCGCTGACATGCCAGGTGTTCCCAGGGGACTGGCTGAGCATCGCCTAAGAGTCGACTCGTCTGCAAAACCAGTCAAAGAGCATCTTCGGCGGTCCGCCGTCCAGAAGAGAAAGGCCATCGGTGAAGAAGTGGCTCGACTGTTGGCGGCAGGATTTATCCGAGAGATATACCACTCCGAGTGGCTCGCTAATGTCGTCATGGTTCCTAAGAAGGACAAGTCGCTCCGAATGTGCATTGATTTCAAGCACATCAACCGGGCCTGCCCGAAAGATCACTTTCCTCTCCCTCGCATAGATCAAATTGTTGACTCGACCGCGGGATGCGAGAGGTTGTCTTTTTTAGATGCTTACTCCGGGTACCACCAGATCCGTCTGTACGGGCCCGATGAGGTAAAAACAGCTTTCATCACTCCATTCGGGTGCTTCTGCTATATCACCATGCCATTCGGCCTCAAGAATGCCGGAGCCACTTTTATGCGAATGATTCAGAAGTGTCTACTCACCCAAATCAGTCGGAATGTGGAAGCTTATATGGATGATATGAAGGAAATATGCCCTAGAGGCAATAATAAAGTTATTATTTATTTCCTTATAATCATGATAAATGTTTATTATTCATGCTAGAATTGTATTTTCCGGAAACATAATACATGTGTGAATACATAGACAAACAGAGTGTCACTAGTATGCCTCTACTTGACTAGCTCGTTAATCAAAGATGGTTATGTTTCCTAACCATGAACAATGAGTTGTTATTTGATTAACGAGGTCACATCATTAGTAGAATGATCTGATTGACATGACCCATTCCATTAGCTTAGCACCTGATCGTTTAGTATGTTGCTATTGCTTTCTTCATGACTTATACATGTTCCTACGACTATGAGATTATGCAACTCCCGTTTACCGGAGGAACACTTTGGGTACTACCAAACGTCACAACGTAAATGGGTGATTATAAAGGAGTACTACAGGTGTCTCCAACGGTCGATGTTGGGTTGGCGTATTTCGAGATTAGGATTTGTCACTCCGATTGTCGGAGAGGTATCTCTGGGCCCTCTCGGTAATACACATCACATAAGCCTTGCAAGCATTACAACTAATATGTTAGTTGTGAGATGATGTATTACGGAACGAGTAAAGAGACTTGCCGTTAACGAGATTGAACTAGGTATTGGATACCGACGATCGAATCTCGGGCAAGTAACATACCGATGACAAAGGGAACAACGTATGTTGTTATGCGGTCTGACCGATAAAGATCTTCGTAGAATATGTAGGAGCCAATATGGGCATCCAGGTCCCGCTATTGGTTATTGACCAGAGACATGTCTCGGTCATGTCTACATTGTTCTCGAACCCGTAGGGTCCGCACGCTTAAGGTTACGATGACAGTTATATTATGAGTTTATGCATTTTGATGAACCGAAGGTTGTTCGGAGTCCCGGATGTGATCACGGACATGACGAGGAGTCTCGAAATGGTCGAGACGTAAAGATTGATATATTGGAAGCCTATGTTTGGACATCGGAAGTGTTCCGGGTGAAATCGGGATTTTACCGGGTTACCGGGAGGTTACCGGAACCCCCCGGGATCCATATGGGCCTTCATGGGCCTTAGTGGAAAGGAGAAAGGGGCAGCCCAAGGTGGCTGCGCCTCTTCCCCCTCCCCTAGTCCTATTAGGACTAGGAGAAGGTGGCCGGCCCCCCTCTCTCCCTTCCCCTCCGAGGAATCCTAGTTGGACTAGGATTGGGGGGAGGAATCCTACTCCCAGAGGGAGTAGGACTCTCCTGCGCCTCCCTCTATGGCCGGCCAGCCTCCCCCTCTCTACTCCTTTATATACGGAGGCAGGGGCACCTCTAAACACACAAGTTGACACAAGTTGACACAAGTTGACACAAGTTGATCCACGTGATCGATTCCTTAGCCGTGTGCGGTGCCCCCTGCCACCATATTCCTCGATAATACTGTAGCGGAGTTTAGGCGAAGCCCTGCTGCTGTAGTTCATCAAGATCGTCACCACGCCGTCGTGCTGACGAAACTCTTCCCCGACACTTTGCTGGATCAGAGTCCGGGGATCGTCATCGAGCTGAACGTGTGCTCGAACTCGGAGGTGCCGTAGTTTCGGTGCTTGATCGGTTGGATCGTGAAGACGTACGACTACTTCCTCTACGTCGTGTCATTGCTTCCGCAGTCGGTCTGCGTTGGGTACGTAGACAACACTCTCCTCTCGTTGCTATGCATCACATGATCCTGTGTGCGCGTAGGAAATTTTTTGAAATTACTACGAAACCCAATAGTGGCATCCGAGCCTAGGTTAATGATGTTGATGTTATATGCACGAGTAGAACACAAGTGAGTTGTGGACGATACAAGTCATACTGCCTATCAGCATGTCATATTTTGGTTCAGCGGTATTGTTGGACGAGACGACCCGGACCAACCTTACGCGTACGCTTACGCGAGACCGGTTCCCTCGACGTGCTTTGCACAGAGATGGCTTGCGGGCGACTGCCTCTCCAACTTTAGTTGAACCAAGTATGGCTACGCCCGGTCCATGCGAAGGTTAAAACGGAGTCTATTTGACAAACTATCGTTGTGGTTTTGATGCGTAGGTGAGATTGGTTCTTACTTAAGCCCGTAGCAGCCACGTAAAACATGCAACAACAAAGTAGAGGACGTCTAACTTGTTTTTGCAGGGCATGTTGTGATGTGATATGGTCAAGGCATGATGCTGAATTTTATTGTATGAGATGATCATGTTTTTGTAACCAAGTTATCGGCAACTGGCAGGAGCCATATGGTTGTCGCTTTATTGTATGCAATGCAATCGCGATGTAATGCTTTACTTTATTACTAAACGGTAGTGATAGTCGTGGAAGCATAAGATTGGCGAGACGACAACGATGCTACGATGGAGATCAAGGTGTCGCGCCGGTGACGATGGTGATCATGACGGTGCTTCGGAGATGGAGATCACAAGCACAAGATAATGATGGCCATATCATATCACTTATATTGATTGCATGTGATGTTTATCTTTTTATGCATCTTATCTTGCTTTGATTGACGGTAGCATTATAAGATGATCTCTCACTAAATTATCAAGAAGTGTTCTCCCTGAGTATGCACCATTGCAAAAGTTCTTCGTGCTGAGACACCACGTGATGATCGGGTGTGATAGGCTCTACGTTCAAATACAACGAGTGCAAAACAGTTGCGCACGCAGAATACTCAGGTTAAACTTGACGAGCCTAGCATATGCAGATATGGCCTCGGAACACGGAGACCGAAAGGTCGAGCGTGAATCATATAGTAGATATGATCAACATAATGATGTTCACCGATGAAACTACTCCATCTCACGTGATGATCGGACATGGTTTAGTTGATTTGGATCACGTGATCACTTAGAGGATTAGAGGGATGTCTATCTAAGTGGGAGTTCTTTAATAATATGATTAATTGAACTTAAAATTTATCATGAACTTAGTCCCTGATAGTATCTTGCTTGTTTATGTTGATTGTAGATAGATGGCTCGTGCTGTTGTTCCGTTAAATTTTAATGCGTTCCTTGAGAAAGCAAAGTTGAAAGATGATGGTAGCAATTACACGGACTGGGTCCGTAACTTGAGGATTATCCTCATTGCTGCACAAAAGAATTACGTCCTGGAAGCACCGCTAGGTGCCAGGCCTGCTGCTGGAGCAACGCCAGATGTTATGAACGTCTGGCAGAGCAAAGCTGATGACTACTCGATAGTTCAGTGTGCCATGCTTTACGGCTTAGAATCGGGACTTCAACGACGTTTTGAACGTCATGGAGCATATGAGATGTTCCAGGAGTTGAAGTTAATATTTCAAGCAAATGCCCGGATTGAGAGATATGAAGTCCCCAATAAGTTCTATAGCTGCAAGATGGAAGAGAACAGTTCTGTTAGTGAGCATATACTCAAAATGTCTGGGTATAATAATCACTTGATTCAATTGGGAGTTAATCTTCCAGATGATTGCGTCATTGACAGAATTCTCCAATCACTGCCACCAAGCTACAAGAGCTTCGTGATGAACTATAATATGCAAGGGATGAACAAGACTATTCCCGAGCTCTTCGCAATGCTAAAAGCTGCGGAGGTAGAAATCAAGAAGGAGCATCAAGTGTTGATGGTTAACAAGACCACTAGTTTCAAGAAAAAGGGCAAAGGGAAGAAAAAGGGGAACTTCAAAAAGAACGGCAAGCAAGTTGCTGCTCAAGAGAAGAAACCCAAGTCTAGACCTAAGCCTGAAACTGAGTGCTTCTACTGCAAGCAGACTGGTCACTGGAAGCGGAACTGCCCCAAGTATTTGGCGGATAAGAAGGATGGCAAGGTGAACAAAGGTATATGTGATATACATGTTATTGATGTGTACCTTACCAATGCTCGCAGTAGCACCTGGGTATTTGATACTGGTTCTGTTGCTTATATTTGCAACTCGAAACAGGGACTACAGAATAAGCGGGCACTGGCAAAGGACGAGGTGACGATGCGCGTGGGAAACGGTTCCAAAGTCGATGTGATCGCGGTCGGCACGCTACCTCTACATCTACCTTCGGGATTAATATTAGACCTAAATAATTGTTATTTGGTGCCAGCGTTGAGCATGAACATTATATCTGGATCTTGTTTAATGCGAGACGGTTATTCATTTAAATCAGAGAATAATGGTTGTTCTATTTATATGAGTAATATCTTTTATGGTCATGCACCCTTGAAGAGTGGTCTATTCTTACTAAATCTCGATAGTAGTAATACACATATTCATAATGTTGAAACCAAAAGATACAGAGTTGATAATGAAAGTGCAACTTATTTGTGGCACTGTCGTTTAGGTCATATCGGTGTAAAACGCATGAAGAAACAACATACTAATGGACTTTTGGAACCACTTGATTATGAATCACTTGGTACTTGCGAACCGTGCCTCATGGGCAAGATGACTAAAACACCGTTCTCCGGTACTATGGAGAGAGCAACAGATTTGTTGGAAATCATACATACCGATGTATGTGGTCCGATGAATATTGAGGCTCGTGGCGGATATCGTTATTTTCTCACCTTCACAGATGATTTGAGCAGATATGGATATATCTACTTAATGAAGCATAAGTCTGAAACATTTGAAAAGTTCAAAGAATTTCAGAGTGAAGTTGAAAATCATCGTAACAAGAAAATAAAGTTTCTACGATCTGATCGTGGAGGAGAATATTTGAGTTACGAGTTTGGTGTACATTTGAAAACTGTGGAATAGTTTCGCAACTCACGCCCCCCGGAACACCACAGCGTAATGGTGTGTCCGAACGTCGAAATCGTACTTTACTAGATATGGTGCGATCTATGATGTCTCTTACTGATTTACCGCTATCATTTTGGGGATATGCTTTAGAGACGGCCGCATTCACGTTAAATAGGGCACCATCAAAATCCGTTGAGACGACGCCTTATGAACTATGGTTTGGCAAGAAACCAAAGTTGTCGTTTCTTAAAGTTTGGGGCTGCGATGCTTATGTGAAAAAACTTCAACCTGATAAGCTCGAACCCAAATCGGAGAAATGTGTATTCATAGGATACCCAAAGGAAACTGTTGGGTACACCTTCTATCACAGATCCGAAGGCAAAACATTTGTTGCTAAGAATGGATCATTTCTAGAGAAGGAGTTTCTCTCGAAAGAAGTGAGTGGGAGGAAAGTAGAACTTGACGAGGTAACTGTACCTGCTCCCTTACTGGAAAGTAGTTCATCACAGAAAACTGTTTCAGTGACACCCACACCAGTTAGTGAGGAAGCCAATGATAATGATCATGAAACTTCAGATCAAGATACTACTGAACTTCGTAGATCAACCAGAGTAAGATCCGCACCAGAGTGGTACGGTAATCCTGTTCTGGAGGTCATGCTACTAGATCATGATGAACCTACGAACTATGAAGAAGCGATGGTGAGCCCAGATTCCGCAAAGTGGCTAGAAGCCATGAAATCTGAGATGGGATCCATGTATGAGAACAAAGTATGGACTTTGGTTGACTTGCCCGATGATCGGCAAGCAATTGAGAATAAATGGATTTTTAAGAAGAAGACTGACGCTGATGGTAATGTTACTGTCTACAAAGCTCGACTTGTCGCAAAAGGTTTTCGGCAAGTTCAAGGAATTGACTACGATGAGACCTTCTCACCCGTAGCGATGCTTAAGTCCGTCCGAATCATGTTAGCAATTGCCGCATTTTATGATTATCAAATTTGGCAAATGGATGTCAAAACTGCATTCCTGAATGGATTCCTGGAAGAAGAGTTGTATATGATGCAACCAGAAGGTTTTGTCGATCCAAAGGGAGCTAACAAAGTGTGCAAGCTCCAGCGATCCATTTATGGACTGGTGCAAGCCTCTCGGAGTTGGAATAAACGTTTTGATAGTGTGATCAAAGCATTTTGTTTTATACAGACTTTTGGAGAAGCCTGTATTTACAAGAAAGTGAGTGGGAGCTCTGTAGCATTTCTGATATTATATGTGGATGACATATTACTGATTGGAAATGATATAGAATTTCTGGATAGCATAAAGGGATACTTGAATAAAAGTTTTTCAATGGAAGACCTCGGTGAAGCTGCTTACATATTAGGCATTAAGATCTATAGAGACAGATCAAGACGCTTAATTGGACTTTCACAAAGCACATACCTTGACAAAATTTTGAAGAAATTCAAAATGGATCAAGCAAAGAAAGGGTTCTTGCCTGTGTTACAAGGTGTGAAATTGAGTAAGACTCAATGCCCGACCACTGCAGAAGATAGAGAGAATATGAAAGATGTTCCCTATGCATCTGCCATAGGCTCTATCATGTATGCAATGCTGTGTACCAGACCTGATGTGTGCCTTGCTATAAGTTTAGCAGGGAGGTACCAAAGTAATCCAGGAATGGATCACTGGACAGCGGTCAAGAACATCCTGAAATACCTGAAAAGGACTAAGGATATGTTTCTCGTATATGGAAGTGACAAAGAGCTCATCGTAAAAGGTTACGTTGATGCAAGCTTTGACACTGATCCGGACGATTCTAAATCGCAAACCGGATACGTGTTTACATTAAACGGTGGAGCTGTCAGTTGGTGCAGTTCTAAACAAAGCGTCGTAGCGGGATCTACATGTGAAGCGGAATACATAGCTGCTTCGGAAGCAGCAAATGAAGGAGTCTGGATGAAGGAGTTCATATCCGATCTAGGTGTCATACCTAGTGCATCGGGTCCAATGAAAATCTTTTGTGACAATACTGGTGCAATTGCCTTGGCAAAGGAATCCAGATTTCACAAAAGGACCAAACACATCAAGAAACGCTTCAACTCCATCCGGGATCTAGTCCAGGTGGGAGACATAGAGATTTGCAAGATACATACGGATCTGAATATTGCAGACCTGTTGACTAAGCCTCTTCCACGAGCAAAACATGATCAGCACCAAAGCTCCATGGGTGTTAGATTCATTACAGTGTAATCTAGATTATTGACTCTAGTGCAAGTCGGAGACTGAAGGAAATATGCCCTAGAGGCAATAATAAAGTTATTATTTATTTCCTTATAATCATGATAAATGTTTATTATTCATGCTAGAATTGTATTTTCCGGAAACATAATACATGTGTGAATACATAGACAAACAGAGAGTCACTAGTATGCCTCTACTTGACTAGCTCGTTAATCAAAGATGGTTATGTTTCCTAACCATGAACAATAAGTTGTTATTTGATTAACGAGGTCACATCATTAGTAGAATGATTTGATTGACATGACCCATTCCATTAGCTTAGCACCTGATCGTTTAGTATGTTGCTATTGCTTTCTTCATGACTTATACATGTTCCTACGACTATGAGATTATGTAACTCCCGTTTACCGGAGGAACACTTTGGGTACTACCAAACGTCACAACGTAAATGGGTGATTATAAAGGAGTACTACAGGTGTCTCCAATGGTCGATGTTGGGTTGGCGTATTTCGAGATTAGGATTTGTCACTCCGATTGTCGGAGAGGTATCTCTGGGCCCTCTCGGTAATACACATCACATAAGCCTTGCAAGCATTACAACTAATATGTTAGTTGTGAGATGATGTATTACGGAACGAGTAAAGAGACTTGCCGTTAACGAGATTGAACTAGGTATTGGATACCGACGATCGAATCTCGGGCAAGTAACATACCGATGACAAAGGGAACAACGTATGTTGTTATGCGGTCTGACCGATAAAGATCTTCGTAGAATATGTAGGAGCCAATATGAGCATCCAGGTCCCGCTATTGGTTATTGACCAGAGACATGTCTCGGTCATGTCTACATTGTTCTCGAACCCGTAGGGTCCGCACGCTTAAGGTTACGATGACAGTTATATTATGAGTTTATGCATTTTGATGTACCGAAGGTTGTTCGGAGTCCCGGATGTGATCACGGACATGACGAGGAGTCTCGAAATGGTCGAGACGTAAAGATTGATATATTGGAAGCCTATGTTTGGACATCGGAAGTGTTCCGGGTGAAATCGGGATTTTACCGGGTTACCGGGAGGTTACCGGAACCCCCCGGGATCCATATGGGCCTTCATGGGCCTTAGTGGAAAGGAGAAAGGGGCAGCCCAAGGTGGCTGCGCCTCTTCCCCCTCCCCTAGTCCTATTAGGACTAGGAGAAGGTGGCCGGCCCCCCTCTCTCCCTTCCCCTCCGAGGAATCCTAGTTGGACTAGGATTGGGGGGAGGAATCCTACTCCCAGAGGGAGTAGGACTCTCCTGCGCCTCCCTCTATGGCCGGCCAGCCTCCCCCTCTCTACTCCTTTATATACGGAGGCAGGGGCACCTCTAAACACACAAGTTGACACAAGTTGACACAAGTTGACACAAGTTGACACAAGTTGATCCACGTGATCGATTCCTTAGCCGTGTGCGGTGCCCCCTGCCACCATATTCCTCGATAATACTGTAGCGGAGTTTAGGCGAAGCCCTGCTGCTGTAGTTCATCAAGATCGTCACCACGCCGTCGTGCTGACGAAACTCTTCCCCGACACTTTGCTGGATCAGAGTCCGGGGATCGTCATCGAGCTGAACGTGTGCTCGAACTCGGAGGTGCCGTAGTTTCGGTGCTTGATCGGTTGGATCGTGAAGGCGTACGACTACTTCCTCTACGTCGTGTCATTGCTTCCGCAGTCGGTCTGCGTTGGGTACGTAGACAACACTCTCCTCTCGTTGCTATGCATCACATGATCCTGTGTGCGCGTAGGAAATTTTTTGAAATTACTACGAAACCCAACAAGAAGAAACCCAAGTCTGGACCTAAGCCTGAAACTGAGTGCTTCTATTGCAGGCAGACTGGACACTGGAAGCGGAACTGCCCCAAGTATTTGGCGGATAAGAAGGATGGCAAAGTGAACAAAGGTATATGTGATATACATGTTATTGATGTGTACCTTACTAATGCTCGCAGTAGCACCTGGGTATTTGATACTGGTTCTGTTGCTAATATTTGCAACTCGAAACAGGGACTACGGATTAAGCGAAGATTGGCTAAGGACGAGGTGACGATGCGCGTGGGAAATGGTTCCAAAGTCGATGTGATCGCGGTCGGCACACTACCTCTACATCTACCATCGGGATTAGTTTTAGACCTAAATAATTGTTATTTGGTGCCAGCGTTGAGCATGAACATTATATCTGGATCTTGTTTGATGCGAGATTGTTATTCATTTAAATCAGAGAATAATGGTTGTTCTATTTATATGAGTAATATCTTTTATGGTCATGCACCCTTGAAGAGTGGTCTATTTTTATTGAATCTCGATAGTAGTGATACACATATTCATAGTGTTGAAAACAAAAGATGCAGAGTTGATAATGATAGTGCAACTTATTTGTGGCACTGCCGTTTAGGTCATATCGGTGTAAAGCGCATGAAGAAACTCCATACTGATGGACTTTTGGAATCACTTGATTATGAATCACTTGGTACTTGCGAACCGTGCCTCATGGGCAAGATGAATAAAACGCCGTTCTCCGGAACTATGGAGCGAGCAACTGATTTGTTGGAAATCATACATACTGATGTTTGTGGTCCAATGAATGTTGAGGCTCGCGGCGGGTATCGTTATTTTCTCACCTTCACAGATGATTTGAGCAGATATGGGTATATCTACTTGATGAAACACAAGTCTGAAACATATGAAAAGTTCAAAGAATTTCAGAGTGAAGTGGAAAATCATCGTAACAAGAAAATAAAATTTCTACGATCCGATCGTGGAGGAGAATATTTGAGTTACGAGTTTGGCCTACACTTGAAACAATGCGGAATAGTTTCGCAGCTCACGCCACCCGGAACACCACAACGAAATGGTGTGTCCGAACGTCGTAATCATACTTTACTAGATATGGTGCGATCTATGATGTCTCTTACTGATTTACCGCTATCATTTTGGGGTTATGCTTTAGAGACGGCCGCATTCACGTTAAATAGGGCACCATCAAAATCCGTTAAGACGACACCTTATGAACTGTGGTTTGGCAAGAAACCAAAGTTGTCGTTTCTTAAAGTTTGGGGATGCGATGCTTATGTGAAGAAACTTCAACCAGATAAGCTCGAACCCAAATCGGAGAAATGTGTCTTCATAGGATACCCAAAAGAGACTATTGGGTACACCTTCTATCACAGATCTGAGGGCAAGATTTTTGTTGCCAAAATCGGATCCTTTCTAGAGAAGGAGTTTCTCTCGAAAGAAGTGAGTGGGAGGAAAGTAGAACTTGATGAGATAACTGTATCTACTCCCTTATTGGAAAGTAGTTCATCACAAGAACCGGTTCCTGTGACGACTACACCAATTAGTGAGGAAGCTAATGATATTGATCATGAAACTTCAGATCAAGTTTCTACTGAACCTCATAGGTCTACCAGAGTAAGATCCGCACCAGAGTGGTACGGTAATCCTATTCTGGAAGTCATGTTACTTGACCATGATGAACCTACGAACTATGAGGAAGCGATGATGAGCCCAGATTCCGCAAAATGGCTAGAGGCTATGAAATCTAAGATGGGATCCATGTATAGAAACAAAGTATGGACTTTGGTTGACTTGCACGATGATCGGCAAGCCATTGAGAATAAATGGATCTTTAAGAAGAAGACTGACGCTGATGGTAATGTAACTGTCTATAAAGCTCGACTTGTTGCGAAAGGTTTTCGACAAGTTCAAGGGGTTGACTACGATGAGACTTTCTCACCTGTAGCGATGCTTAAGTCTGTCCGAATCATGTTAGCTATTGCTGCATTTCATGATTATGAAATTTGGCAAATGGATGTCAAAACTGCATTCTTGAATGGATTTCTGGAAGAAGAGTTGTATATGATGCAGCCAGAAGGTTTTGTTGATCCAAAAGGTGCTAACAAAGTATGCAAGCTCCAGCGATCCATTTATGGACTGGTGCAAGCATCTCGGAGTTGGAATAAATGTTTTGATAGTGTAATCAAAGCATATGGTTTTATACAGACTTTTGGAGAAGCCTGTATTTACAAGAAAGTGAGTGGGAGCTCTGTAGCATTTCTGATATTATATGTAGATGACATATTATTAATCAGAAATAATATAGAATTTCTGGATAGCATAAAGGGATACTTGAATAAAAGTTTTTCAATGAAAGACCTCGGTGAAGCTGCTTACATATTGGGCATCAAGATCTATAGAGATAGATCAAGACACTTAATAGGACTTTCACAAAGCACATACCTTGACAAAATTTTGAAAAGTTCAAAATGGATCAGGCAAAGAAAGGGTTCTTGCCCGTGCTACAAGGTGTGAAGTTGAGTCAAACTCAATGCCCGACCACATCAGAAGATAGAGAGAAAATGAAAGATGTTCCCTATGCTTCAGCCATAGGCTCTATCGTGTATGCAATGCTGTGTACCAGACCTGACGTATGCTTAGCAATAAGCTTGGCAGGAAGGTACCAAAGTAATCCAGGAGTGGATCACTGGACAGCGGTCAAGAACATCCTGAAATACCTGAAAAGGACTAAGGATACGTTTCTCGTATATGGAGGTGACAAAGAGCTAGTCGTAAATGGTTACGTCGATGCAAGCTTTGACACTGATCCGGACGATTCTAAATCGCAAACTGGATACGTGTTTTTATTAAACGGTGGAGCTGTAAGTTGGTGCAGTTCTAAACAAAGCGTCGTGGCGGAATCTACATGTGAAGCGGAGTACATAGCTGCTTCTGAAGCAGCAAATGAAGGAGTCTGGATGAAGGAGTTCATTTCCGATCTAGGTGTCATACCTAGTGCGTCGGGACCAATGAAGATCTTCTGTGACAATACTGGTGCAATTGCCTTGGCAAAGGAATCCAGATTTCACAAGAGGACCAAGCACATCAAGAGACGCTTCAATTCCATTCGGGACCAAGTCCAAGTGGGAGACATAGAGATTTGCAACATACATACGGATCTGAATGTTGCAGACCCGTTGACTGAGCCTCTCTCACGAGCAAAACATGATCAGCACCAAGACTCCATGGGTGTTAGAATCATTACTATGTAATCTAGATTATTGACTCTAGTGCAACTGGGAGACTGAAGGAAATATGCCCTAGAGGCAATAATAAAGTTATTATTTATTTCCTCATATCATGATAAATGTTTATTATTCATGCTAGAATTGTATTAACCGGAAACATGATTCATGTGTGAATACATAGACAAACATATAGTCACTAGTATGCCTCTACTTGACTAGCTCATTAATCAAAGATGGTTATGTTTCCTAACCATAGACATATGATGTCATTTGATTAGTGGGATCACATCATTAGGAGAATGATGTGATTGACATGACCCATTCCTTTAGCCTAGCACTTGATCGTTTAGTATATTGCTACTGCTTTCTTCATGACTTATACATGTTCCTGTAACTATGAGAATTATGCAACTCCCGTTTACCGGAGGAACACTTTGGGTACTACCAAACGTCACAACGTAATTGGGTGATTATAAAGGAGTACTACAGGTGTCTCCGAAGGTACATGTTGAGTTGGCGTATTTCGAGATTAGGTTTTGTCACTCCGATTGTCGGAGAGGTATCTCTGGGCCCTCTCGGTAATGCACATCACTATAAGCCTTGCAAGCAATGTGACCACTGAGTTGGTTACGGGATGCTGCATTACATAACGAGAAAAGAGACTTACCGGTAACGAGATTGAACTAGGTATTGGATACCGACGATCAAATCTTGGGCAAGTAACATACCGATGAGAAAGGGAACAACGTATGTCGTTATGCGGTTTGACCGATAAAGATCTTCGTAGAATATGTAGGAACCAATATGGGCATCCAGGTTCCTCTATTGGTTATTGACCAAGAATAGTTCTAGGTCATGTCTACATAGTTCTCGAACCCGTAGGGTCCGCACGCTTAACGTTACGATGACAGTTTTATTATGAGTTTATAAGTATTGATGTACCGAAGTTTGTTCGGAGTCCCAGATGTGATCACGGACATGACGAGGAGTCTCGAAATGGTCGAGACATAAAGTTTGATATATTGGACGACTATACTCGGACACCGGAAGTGTTCCGGGTGATTTCGGAGAAAACCGGAGTGCCGGAGGGGTTACCGGAACCCCCCGGGAGAGTTAATGGGCCACATGGGCCTTGGTGGAAGAGAGAGGGGCGGACAGGGTGGGCCGCGCGCCCCCTCTCCCTCTGGTCCGAATTGGACTAGGTGGGGGGCAGCGCCCCCCTCTTTCCTTCCCCCCTCTCCCCCTTCCTTCCCCTCCTAGTAGGAGTAGGAAAGGAGGAGTCCTACTCCTACTAGGAGGAGGACTCCTCCTCCTGGCGCGCCCTCCTTCGGCCGGCCGGCCTCCCCCCTTGCTCCTTTATATACGGGGCCAAGGGGGCACCCCATAGAGACACAAGTTGATCTACGGATCGTTCCTTAGCCGTGTGCGGTGCCCCCCTCCACCATATTCCACCTCAGTCATATCGTCGCAGTGTTTAGGCGAAGCCCTGCGCTGGTAGAACATCATCATCGTCACCACGCCGTCGTGCTGACGGAACTCATCTCCAGAGCTTTGCTGGATCGGAGGCCGGAGATCGTCATCGAGTTGAACGTGTGCTAAACTCGGAGGTGCCGTACGTTCGGTACTTGGATCGGTCGGATCGTGAAGACGTACGACTACATCAACCGCGTTGTCATAATGCTTCCGCTTACGGTCTATGAGGGTATGTGGACAAACACTCTCCCCTCTCGTTGCTATGCCATCACCATGATCTTGCTTGTGCGTAGGAATTTTTTTGAAATTACTACGTTCCCCAACATCAAGCTCCTCCACCCAGTGCGTGTTAGATTCCGTGAGGGAGCGCACTAGCCTAGGTTTGATGCCGCTCATGATTAGACCATTTGCTCGTTCGACTTGATGGTTAGTTTGAGGGTGATAGACTGAAGCGTAGTCGAGCTTGATGCCCATTGTTTTGCACTAGAGTTTAACCTCGTCGGCCGTGAAGTTCCTGCCGTTATCAGTGATGATGCTATGGGGGACGCCATAACGGTGTACCACCCCAGATAGGAAGTCTATCACAGGTCCGGATTCGGCCGTTTTAACTGGCTTGGCCTCTATCCATTTGGTGAATTTGTCCACCATGACCAATAGGTATTTTTGCTTGTGGGTTCCCCCTTTAAGGGGGCCAACCATGTCAAGCTCCCAGACCGCGAACGGCCAGGTGATGGGTATAGTTTTGAGGGCGGTGGGTGGCATGTGGCTTTGATTAGCAAAGAGCTGGCAACCGACGCATCGTTGGACTAAATCCTGAGCATCTGCCCGGGCCGTCGGCTAATAAAATCCTGTACGGAAGGCCTTGCCTACAAGGGCCCGGGCTGCGGCGTGGTGCCCACTGAGTCCGGCTTGAATTTCAGCCAGAAGATTTCGCCCTTCCTCTTCGGAGATGCACCTTTGAAGGACTCCGATTGTGCTTTTCTTATAAAGCTCTCCCTCATGGACCTTGTAGGCCTTAGATCGCCGTACTATGCAGCGGGCCTTGTTTTGGTCTTCGGGGAGTTCCTGCCTAATTAAGTAGGCTAGGAATGGTTCCGTCCACGGGGCAATGACTGCCATTATTTCGTGGGCTGAAGGTGTTATTTCGTTGGCTAAGCCACCGATTGTGTCAGAATGTTCGATGTTGGGAGGTGCGGTAGGCTCCGGGTTGTTATTTATGGACTCCTCTTCCCATAATACGGATGGCTAAAGAGCCGCTCCAGGAAGATGTTTGGAGGGACGGCGTCACGTTTTGCGCCGATGCGTGCCAACACATCGGCCGCCTGGTTGTTATCCCGGGCTACATGATGGAATTCGAGTCCTTCGAACCGAGCTGACATTTTTAGGACGGCGTTACGGTAGGCTGCCATTTTCGGATCCTTGGCGTCAAAGTCTCCATTTACTTGGGATATTGCGAGGTTTGAATCCCCGTGGACCTCTAGGCGTTGAATGCCCATGGAGATTGCCATCCGGAGACCGTGTAGAAGGGCCTCGTATTCGGCTGCATTGTTGGAGTCTGTGTACATTATCTGAAGTACGTATTGGACCGTGTCTCCGGTTGGGGACGTCAAGATGACACCAGCCCCCAAGCCGGCCAACCTTTTGGAGCCGTCGAAGTGCATGATCCAATTGGAGTATGCGCCGTACTCTTTAGGGAGTTCGGCTTCGGTCCATTCAGCGATGAAGTCGGCCAGAACTTGTGACTTTATGGCTCGCCGTGGTTTGTAGGTTATGTCGAATGGTAAGAGCTCAATGGCCCATTTTGCAATCCTGCCCATTGCATCGCGGTTGTTTATGATGTCGTTGAGAGGTACTTCGGAGGCTACTGTTATCGAACACTCTTGAAAGTAGTGTCGCAGCTTCCGGGATGCCATGAACACCGCGTACGCTATCTTTTGATAATGTGGATACCGGGAATTGCATGGAGTTAAGACAGTGGATACGTAGTACACTGGTTTTTGCAGAGGGAATTTGTGCCCTACTGTTTCTCGTTCGACGACAAGCACCGCGCTTACAACCTGATGTGTTGCCACGATGTATAACAACATTGGTTCGCCCAAGTTGGGCGCGGCCAGGACCGGATTTGTTGCCAATATGGCCTTTATTTCTTCGAGTCTGGCCGTGGCGGCATCCGTCCATTCGAAGTGTTCGGTGCGCCGGAGGAGGCGATAAAGGGGCAATGCCTTTTCTCCTAAGCGGGAGATGAAGCGGCTTAGAGCCGCCATGCATCCAGTCAGTTTTTGTATTTGTTTGAGGTCTTTTGGGATATCCAACTGTGAAAGAGCTCGGCTCTTGGCTGGGTTTGCTTCAATTCCTCTACCAGATACGATGAAGCCCAAGAGCTTTCCGGCTGGTACGCCGAACACGCATTTTTCCGGGTTGAGCTTAATATCGTATGCTCGGAGGTTGTCAAATGTGAGCCTCAAATCGTCTACTAGAGTTTCGACATGTTTGGTTTTAACGACCACATCGTCTACGTATGCCTCCACTGGTTTGCCGATCTGGGTTGCCAGACATGTCTGAATCATGCGTTGATATGTTGCGCCGGCGTTTTTGAGCCCGAAGGGCATTGTGTTGAAGCAGAATGGTCCGTATGGAGTAATGAATGCCGTTGCGGCTTGGTCTGTCTCCGCCATCTTGATTTGATGGTAGCCGGAGTATGCGTCGAGGAAGCACAATGAATCGTGCCCTGCGGTAGCATCGATGATTTGATCGATGTGGGGAAGGGGGAAAGGATCCTTTGGACAAGCCTTGTTAAGGTCTTTGAAATCGACACACATGCGCCAGGATTTGTCCTTTTTTGGTACCATTACCAGGTTTGCTAGCCAGTCCGGATGTTTTATGTCTCTGATGAATCTGGCTTCTAATAGTTTGGCTAGCTCCTCTCCCATTGCCTGTCTTTTGGGTTCGGAAAGTCGCCGAAGAGCCTGTTTGACTAGCTTGAATCCTTTTAGGATGTTTAGGCTGTGTTCTGCCAACCTGCGTGGGATTCCTGGCATATCTGAAGGGTGCCAGGCAAAGATGTCCCAATTTTCCCGAAGGAATTCTCGTAGTGCGGCATCTACATCAGGGTTTAGTTGTGCCCCAATGGAGGCCGTCTTTGTGGGGTCCGTTGGATGGACTTGGAATTTGACTATTTCGTCCGCTGGCTTAAAAGAGGTGGACTTGGATCTCTTATCGAGTATCACATCGTCCCTGTTCATCGTGGAGCGCAGCGCAGTGAGTTCCTCTGCCGCTAGGGCTTCGGATAGTGCCTCTAGGGCTAGTGCGGCTGTCTTATTCTTGGCGCGGAGTGCTATGTCCGGATCACTGGCAAGAGTGATGATTCCATTGGGCCTGGGCATTTTAAGCTTCATGTACCCGTAATGGGGTATAGCTTGAAAAATTGTGAATGCCTCTCGCCCTAATAAAGCGTGATATCCGCTGCTGAACGGGGCCACTTGGAATGTGACCTCCTCGGACCTGTAATTGTCCAGCGAGCCGAACACCACGTCCAGTGTAATTTTTCCTGTGCAGTGTGCTTCCCGACTAGGGATTATTCCTCTAAAGGTTGTGCTACTTCGCTCATTGTGTCTCCAGTCTATTTCCATTTTTCGAAGGGTTTCTTCGTAGATGAGGTTTAATCCGCTGCCGCCATCCATGAGTACCTTAGTAAGGCGAAAGCCGTCCACTATTGGACTGAGGACCAATGCGGCTGGTGCTCGGGCTGTTCGAAATTTAGGTTCGTCACTGGCATTATTGAAGGTAATAGCCGTGTCACTCCATGGGTTTATTGTTGCCACCTGATAGACTTCGGCAAGGCTGCGGAGTGTTCGTTTCCGCATATTATTTGATGCGAAAGTCTCGAAGACTATTAATACCATACTGGTATCCTTAGACTGATGCCCTAGAGCTAGAAGCTCTTCGCCACTTTTGGCCACATGTCGTAGTATCCAACATGCTCTAAGGCTATGAGTTGGAGTGGCGCCCTATGTGCTACGAATTTTGCAGGGTCCATTGAGCCATCCCTCCAGTACGGTTCCATGCCCTATAAAGGGTTTTTTTCTTTTTGGTGTTTAACCTAGGTGTCTGGCGATGATGCACCCTTTTATTTCGGACTGGGGTTGTATTCAAGGCCGGATTATCCCAAAAATTGATTTCGGTTTTCCAGGCGCTTTCCATCTCACAGTACTTTCATACTATGGACGCCAAGTCAGCGACGCGTGTAATTTCACGACGCCCTACGGCATTGAGGATTCCCTTGTCCGTGCAATTGTTGCAGAAAATTGAGATTGCGCTTTCCTCATGGCAGTCCTTTATCGTGTTCATAACCAGGAGGAACCTGGCCCAGTAATGATGTACTGTTTCATCGGGCTCTTGCCGTATTTGAGATAGATCGCTTGTGTTTGGGTGGGCGGCTGGAATTAAATTTGGAACCCCGCCCAATCTGAGGCTCAAGGGCCAGGGAGTTTCCGGATTCGGAAGCTTGGATTGCTGGATGTTGTCCAACGAATCTGGTCCGCTATCTGACTTTAGGTTCAGTACTCGACTGACGTCCGTCCCTCCGTGGGAAGTCGGCAACGAGGGATCAAGAATCCAGACATAGTTGGTCTTTAATATAGAAGAAGAGTCACCGCGCTGTTCCTCTACCACGGCGACGTGGTGGGTAGCCTGGCGAGAGTTGATCTCTCTCAGATCGGTTTTAAGCCCAATCTGATCGTAATCTGTAGCGACTCCCAGGGCGGCGATGCGATCCAAGAGCTCGTTTACGAAGGAAAGCTCCATCGGATCTAGCTGCTCGGAGAGTTCCGAGTTGACGTGAAGATTGCTTTTGATGACCCGAGAGGTCGTTGTCGGAGCGGCGGCCGAACAGGCGGTCATAAGAAAACCACCTAGCCGGATAGTTTGGCCGGTAGCCAAAGCTCCTTTGGTAATGGTACCGTCTTTAAAGACGGGAAGAGGCATCCTTCCTGATTGCGACGGCACAGAGGAACTCTCAATGAAAGCACCTATGTCGGTGTCAAAACCGGCGGATCTCGGGTAGGGGGTCCCGAACTGTGCGTCTAGGCGGATGGTAACAGGAGACAAGGGACATGATGTTTTACCTAGGTTCGGGCCCTCTCGATGGAGGTAAAACCCTACATCTTGCTTGATTAATATTGATGATATGGGTAGTACAAGAGTGGATCTACCACGAGATCAAGGAGGCTAAACCCTAGAAGCTAGCCTATGGTATGATTGTTGTTCGTCCTACGGACTAAAATCCTCCGGTTTATATAGACACCGGAGAGGGCTAGGGTTACACAGGGTCGGTTACAATGGTAGGAGATCTACATATTCGTATTGCCAAGTTTGCCTTCTACGCCAAGGAAAGTCCCATCCGGACACGGGGAGAAGTCTTCAATCTTCTATCTTCATAGTCTTGGAGTCCGGTCGATGATGATAGTTCGGCTATCCGGACACCCCCTAGTCCAGGACTCCCTCAGCTGGGTTCGCCTGTAGATGGAGCACTAATAAAATTTTAAAGCAATGAGGGCTGCTGATTCTATAAAATGATTTCCCCCTATGTTAGGCCATGTCTTTTGTGCATTCTTTTTTTGATTTTCTACTAGCGTTTTGCGGCAGTTGAACTCATTTTTTATTTTTATGTTGCTCCTGGATGCTAACTACACTGGGTGTTTTGTTCTGTTATCGTGTGATAGTGCAATCTGATCCTTTGTGAGGATCATATGGGACAATATATACACTATCTATTTTGTAACTTCAACTAAAAAAGGCAACGAGGTGCTTGTAGAATAGATTTACCAATGTATCATATCCAATAAGCATAATAATTCTTAGAATAGAAAAACTAAGTCCAAAGTGTCCAAATATAGCATACAAATGCATTGGCACTTCAGGTGAATCTTTTCTCAGCAAACAAATAGGTCAATTTTAATCCACTGAGTTTTTATTTAAAGAAACACATGTCATCACCATAACAAGAAATTGCAAAGAACTAGCCAAGCAACACATTATAACAAGAAATTTGGTTAATACCATTAGGTAAAGCAAGGCATGCCGCTATCTACCATGCTTGGTAAAATGCAAACAAACAGTAACTTATGCAACAATGATTTAATGTATATATTTTAAAATAAACCAACATCAGGATCATGATGCCATTTAGATTTGAGATCAGATCATCACAGGTGCAAAATTATGAACACACATTAAATGAGAAGTTGAAGGAAATATAGAAATGCGGTTCTAAATAATCTAGCACATCTAAAATTGCAAGCCTTATGTTTTCGTCATATTAGAAATTTCTTCAACCAACAAATGGGAATACTTTCATCGTTGTTCATCGGTTCTTGTACACCCAAGCAATTTTGGAGTGAAAACTTTGGTTCTTTCATTTCTTCAACCGATTTTTCAAATTTTTTGTTCTTAAAATCTATATAGTCTTCAAATAACAACGTATCCAGAGTCTGCAATGTTGTTAGTAAATTTTATAATTTATAAGATTTAATCTATATAGGATTTTGTTCTATTTTATTTAGACTAAGCTCTTCTACTTATTTATAATTACATATTTTGACATGTCATCATAATTTACATAGTTTTTTTAATTATATTTAGCAATTGTGTAATATTATAGCTAAATATGAAGATACAATATATTTTAGATAATTTTAACTTGGACAAGAAGAAATAAAATTCATTGAATTTGACAGATATGGTAAAGGGAATCTGTTTTGAGGTATTATGCCTTACTTAATTTTTAGTTTAACCAAATTAGTCTAGAGCGGATAGAAATGGAAAAGAATTAGAGCATACGTCCTCATGGTCTAAATTGTGCTAGTTAGTGAATTGGAACTACATGTTGGTGGTTGTGCCTATTCTATAAATATTATGGCTGAGAGATATAAAGTCGAGTGAGGTTTCAAAATTGCATGCTTGTCTACTTTGCAAGTAAATAGAAGGGATAATTATCTTCATACAAAATAGAAAATTCTAGAATATAAAAAATACACTACTGTAGAACACCCTATCTGTCACTAGCAACGAGTACAAAAAAAATCATCACTAACATAACACTACATACCAATGACTGGCACACACAAAAAAACAAGTAGACACCTTAATTGATGACCAGAATTATGAAGAGCTCACCAGTGATGAGACTCTAGTTGTGTGTGTGACTGGTAATGTACCTCTTGGGCTATGCTAGGTGCATCGGCTACAATATAAAAACATCCCTACACAAAGAACAACCAGGAACATGCTATGGGAGGTGGATCACAAATCATTATCGCTAGACGCGCAACGCCATGCAACAGAAGTAGAGTTAGGGCAATGCATCCGTGGGGTTCATCTCCTCCTCGTCCGATCTCAATCGAATAGTCGGTCGCCAGATCCCACGAACAGGGTCGCAAGAGCGACGCAAGTGCATCACATCTAACACTATGCGTGCATGTAGGAGGAACAACACGTGGCAGACTACTAGGTCCGATCGCACAGCCGACGGCGAGTGGAGGTGACTAGTTGCAACACATGCAAAGACCTAGTAATGGCGCTGAAGCGATCAATCGAATGAGTGTGCCGCATCTTCACTATATATAGGCATCCACCACGGGATCAACACTTAGGCCTCGCATGGATCCTAAAGCCCAAATTTTGTCCGGCCTGGATCTGAGTCCGAGTGGGATCACACCTGACTCGTGGAGTCAGATCCGTCCTCATAGGTTCTTTCCCTTAAGCGCACGACTCCTTAGGTTCAAGTCGAGTTGGTCGCAGGTCGGAACACCTTTGATATGCTCGATTAGTAGCGGCCTCTAGCAAGGCATGCCAACCACCAAATAGACAATGAAGCCGGTTGGCGAACATGTATAACATGTCACACTTCTGTTCCCTTTGCCACGTGATATATGTTGTCGTGCTAAAGGCGAGTCTGTCATTCTTGTGCTATCCTGACATCTTTCTCGTTCTAGTGATGCTGACCACAAAATGGACTATCTCATAATCCTTGTCGTCTGGTCATGATTATCTTGGTCGGATCACACAAGGGGCCTAAAGTATATCTCTCCTGATTGGAGGGGAAAATCCCATCTTGCTCGACCATGTCTCGTAGCTTTGGTCTGGATAGGCCCGAAACCTACCTTTATAACCACTTAGTTACGGAGTAGCGTTTGATCAGCTCAAAGCATGTCTGTCTTCATTCCGAGGAAATGCGCCAGCTCATGTCTTAGGACATAGAAGGTATGTTGTACTAGAGACTCACAAATGGCCTATCGTTGCGTCTCATAGCCAGGTATGTCTGACTCAAACCTTAGTTGGACTCGAATCCAACTATGTCGAATCTAAATAGATCCTTACGAGTCCATATTATCCGTCTAGCATCCAATGCTCCATGGCCAGTGATACTGAGCCATCCACCGTGTCATATGCTAATCTAGTCGGCTATGTGTCCACATGGCCCTTTTGACTAGGGACCTTTTAGGACAGTCATCATATAATATAATGCATAGTCCCACAAACAAGTCACGTACGCTGATACACATCATTGATAATGTCCAATGACTATCTTTATTCATAAACACATAGGAAATATCATCATACATGATTGCCTCTAGGGCATATCTCCAACATTTCTAGCGACGGGCACAAAGTTTACACCCGTCATTGAAAGTATTGATGCTCGAAATGGTTAGTCTGCCATTGGTGATGTAACCTCTACTTCTATCGCCCCTTCCCTCTATTGTTGCCCCTCCCAATCACATTCCTCTTTACCGTCCGCCCCTCCCCTTGACTTCCGTCGATCTTTCAAACCTCCCTTTCTCCCACCCTCACGATCATCCCTCTGCCTCTGCTATATCCCCTCGAGCCACTCCCACCGCCGACATGTACTTCCCTTGGTTCACCTTGCTCCCTTCTCTCAACTCCACCACTTTGAGTCGACGTGCAAACAAAATGAACACACAATGATTTGTGTTCTTATAAATTATCTTGTTCAGTTTGATTCGCGGATGCACACCATGAATGACATCAAGTAACACTAATCCAATTGTGTCATATTCTATAGATACATCAAGTATCATGTAGTGGTGACATATGCCATCTTCTAAGTTAAAAAAAGACTCCATTCATAGATGGAAGCACAACCATATTAGAAAAATGAATGGCAAAAAAGTTGTAGAGAATAATATCCTACACAGGAGGAAAAATAATCCTCCAACAGAAAATGTTGTAAGCTTGAACTAATTTGACCGTCCACAAAGCATTTTCTTCTCCTCTCACCCCCGGGGATCCTAGACCACCTCTACTCTCACTGCAGACTGGGAGGTTCTTTCGTGATGTGGTGCGCTTGTCAGAAATATGCCCTAGAGGCAATAATAATCTTGCCTCTAGGACTCGCTCAAGTATTAAATTAATGATTTCATTTTCCTGATCATGGGCATCAAGTTAATACCACTAACATTTGAGAGCATAATGTTGGTAGAACATTCATGCTGAATTGACCCAAATAGTATGTTATACTTAGAGATTATATCGTCTGAAGTCTATAGTGCATAACACATGAGTTAATGTATGGATGATTCCTTAAACTATGAGAGTATCGAGTCACTCCATACCAGATGTTGCACTTTGGGGTTGTTCTAACGTCATCCATAATTGGGTGGTCATAACGACAACTTACGGGTTCATTGAAAATGTATGACGAGGGACTGGGTACGTAGCTCAAGACTGGGATTTGCTCCTCCAACGATAGAGATATATTCTTAGGGCCCTCTCAGTGCGAGGCATTCATCATCGTATGGCCAGACAAAGCGTCAATTTATCATGGGGATGCCGGAACACGAGAATGAGTAAAGAGAAAAAAACTGATAACAAGGAAGATCGGTATAGTGAGCATGTGTTGATTCACGGGGATACCGATATATCTGACCTCAATTTTTTTAACGTATCGTGAACAAAAAGGAATAACATAAGATAACCAAAGTATCACTTGAATATCTTTTGTCTGAGTATAGATGTCAATATGGATGTCCACGGTTCTTCTATTGATCGTTCAACGAAAGTGTTTTCATTCATGTCTATATTTCACCGAACCTGCAAGGTTACACACTTAAGGGATTATGGTCTGTTGAGTTCTATAGGAGTTAGGAATATGAGAAAATATTTTTGGAGAAGTTCCAGGAATAAAGGAAATAATTTTGAGAGAAAGCAGAAGCGTTTTAGAGTTACTGGAAGCGTCTAAGAGTTATCAGAAGAGTTTCGGGGCATACCGGGTAATAGCGGGAATTACCAGATGGGTGAAAAAAGTTTCTAGGGACCTAATGTAAACATGAGAGGGCTTCAGTAATTATCAAAAGCCCCCTAGGATTTGTTTAAGGGGTATAGGCTAAACAAAATTGCTAATTAAAGGCCTCATAGGGGAGACTTAATCGACCCTATGTGCCCAATAAAGTGGACGCGCCCCCTAGCTTGTAGCATAA
>NC_041383.1:93615599-93619560 GCF_002162155.2 Triticum dicoccoides
GAGTTGGAGAGGGACTCTTATCCCTAGGCCAGCACGCCAAGTGGAAAGCCCTCCCGAAGTTGGCGCCCCTCCCCTACACCTATATATATATATGTGAGCCCCCCCCCTTTGGAGCACACAAGTCCCTTGAACCCAGGTGCACCCCTCGTTCTCTCTTGTTATAGTTCTTGATCTAGACTTGACCTAGTTTTAGTTTTCTCTAGTCCTCATAATAGAGAAGCCCTGTGAGGTCCTCTTCTCCCTCTTCTAGTTTCCCGACGAAGCAAAGCTCTGGATGGCGAAGCGCTACCGAATCATCAAGCCCGTATGTGGGCAATCGTCCGTGTACGGTTCGAGGGACTTCATCAACGATCTACACCAACTTTTCTTCCGCTACAACTTGAAGTTGGTAACGATACGATCTAACCTTGCATCTTTATAGTGATCCGAAACCTTGATCCGTAGGACGATTTTTTTTCTACTATGTTTCCCAACAACGCTGGTGAGGTGCTGACGTGTGTGCATTGGCGGCTGGTCCATGCTGGCGGCTCAACTCCGGTGTGTTGGCTACCTTCAGCACCGACCCATCTTGGCTTGGTCATCGGAGAAGTGGGCAGGGATGGGTCTTGGCTTGTCTTAAGAGTCTTGGTTAGGGAGGCGAGGCGGGGCACCGTCCCTCTGTAGGAATAATGCCATCCCCATCCTATCCCCATTCCATTGGTGTGTTTATCGTCTGCGGAGGGCGTGTGGAGTTATGTCTCCGGTAGGTCTTTGGGGATCTGGGTTCTGGCCAATTTTGGTTCTGGTACGTACAATTGATTTACCTAAGCCTCGTCTCGACTGAGGATCATAACACATTAAAATTAAAAAAAAGTAAGTTTCAAAGAGTTCACATACTTACAAATGCATGGGCACTTCAGGTGCACTCTTTTCTGTGTATACAAATTAGTCTATTTTAATCAACCTAGTTTATATTAAGAGAAAGGCACGCCATCAACATACGAAGAAAATACTCAAACAACTAGCCAAGCAACATGTCATAACAAGAAATTATGTTGAGAACATCATATCTTACTTGCAAATATGTTTGAGAGCATCATATAAAGGAAGGCACACAGCACTATCTACCGCACTTGGTCAAATGCAGACAAATACTAACTGTGAAAAATAATGCAAAATACATAAGAAAACAAAACTAGTATCAAGATCAGGATGACCTTCAGATTTGACCACGTCATCATGATCTATAATCCCGTACATCGCCACAAGTGCAAATACATGAACAAGCGAAAAATGGGCAGCCGAAGCAACTATGAAAGTGCAGTTCTAAATAATCTAGCATATCTATGAACTCCGGTACGTGGTGTTGGGTTCCGTCGATCGATCACTGTCCAAGATTCTGCGTGTGTACGCGCTCAGATTGTACGCTCAAATCGGCAAGTTCCAAGAAGACTTTGGAAAATGGCTTGGATAGATAGATAGATATGCATACAACCATATGTATTGTCCATTTGGAGTAAATGACTTGTGTGGTCCGATGGATGAATGCATTGGACTTTTGCGCTTTTGGAAGTCGTCGAGGTACCTTTTCCTTGACTTGCAGAAATGCACTTCTGTTGGAGTAGTTTCTGCGGCCAGTGTAATCTTGACATGGCTAGTTCCACTGAATACGATGATTGTGATATGTACGGCAGAGAGAAGCTAACCACGACAACAAAAACTTGATGCATATCTCCCGATCGGATTGGGTCAGTCTTGATATCTGATACACGCGTGCATGACGTAAACTCTCAAACTCCACTAGCTGCTAGCTGGAGTAGATAATTGTTCTGGACCACGTAGGGAATTTTATAGGAATTGGGTTCAATTTCAGCCAAAGAAACAATTATCACACGTTCCAAACGGGACATAAACCCATATGGCGATATACTCCTTTGAGAAATGAAATTTTACCATACACATGATATATCGTTTATGTTCTACTGTCTGTCATTATTCTGAGATTCGTGTCACGTTTTCTGGTTTCTGATAAAGTTGTTTTGTAATAGTGTTGCATTGTCTCGTCAAAAAAAAAAGTGTTGCATTGAGAACTCTTGCATTGATCATTATTGGTTGGACTCAACAGGGACAATCTTGCTCCGTTGCCTTATTGAAGGTGTTGGGGCTGTTTGGTTTCTGCCCGAGGCACACTGCAAACCGAGGGCACACCAAATATTTGACGATTGATTTGGCCGCCCCAGTTTCGCCAACAAATTGTCGTGCATGTGAACTGGGATGGCCGGTGGTTGGGCACACCAATTTATTGATGCCAATCCAAACGCCACCATGTGCCTGGTCAATGACAATTTTTTTGGTCAGGCAGCCGAGAGCTCCAAACCAAACAGCCTCTGTTGTGCTGGTATTTACTAGCTGGTCCTGACGACAATTGGATAAAAATCCTTGTCTAGACTGTCTCGGGCCGGACATGACGATTATGGCATGATGACGTTTGTTTTTCCTTTCTTGAAGACGTAGTTGCATAAAAAGCCGACTTAGTTGTGATGTTAATTTCATATTTGATAATTCCTTTATTCTGTACTCTACTTTAATAATTAATTAAAATGATTGTGTGCATTACACAGATGCAGAGGTCAGGGATTTCAACCACCTTTTCAAGAAAGAATGTTTCATTTCATTTTTTTTAAGTGTATCATAACATTTCGTTGTGTATCAGCAGGTAATAGTGAGATTGTCTCATAGTTGACTTGCTGGTACACAATGAAACATGAAGATATGTTTTGAAATAAGAAAAAAAAACATTATGTAGTACTCTGAAATAAGATAGATTTTACCAAAGATCATAAAGCATAGCATGAATATCAAAGAAACAACGAAGACGTTCTTGTCGGTTACAAGGCGTCCGTGGTGATTTCGTCAATCTTAAAATGATGTGTTGGCTCAGTCTTTTAAATATGTTCATTGGAAGAGGGTGCACGTGTGTGCGTTCATAGGAGTGGATACCGTGTTAAAAAAAATGTTTGCATGCATTGCATGGCAAGGAAATACACTCCCGTGTCGCTTGGCCAAAAAAACTTTGCAGAAACATTGCAGTACACGTGTGAATGAAGCGGTGAAGACCGGGTCGGGAGCCAAAGGAGAAAAGGTGACAGCTCAATGGGCACGAGCTAGGCGGGCTTACCCGGTGACGCGGCGTTTGATCTGTGCTTTCCGCCTCCGGCACGCGACTACTTCCTTCCTTCCCGTGGTTCTCCACTGTCACATCCCTAGTTCTGGCCTGTCCTATGCTTGCTTCCATCTGTGCATCATGTTTAAATTTTTGAAACTTGAACTGAGGAATTTTGGAAGCCTCAAAAACCCTAAATAAAAGAGGGGCAAAAACCCTAAAAATCTCATTCATTGCTCCAAAAATGCCTTTTTAAATGTTTGATAATTTTTGGGAAGGGTTCTGGTCCCAACCAAAATATTGAACATTTTTAAGGAATTATATTTGGGACTTTGGATTTAATTCATTAGCTATTTGAATTTGAATTATATTCATATAACTAGAATATAATTTCAAATACCCCTGAAATATTTTTATAAGCTTTTGAAAAAGTCCATCTAGCAATATAAAATATTCAGAGGAACTTTGGCATTGTTTGAATTATTATTTTTAATTCAAAACAGTGGCAAAAGAATTAAATAAAAGAAAAACAGAACAGAAAATAAAAGAAAAGAGAAGAAGTACCTGGCGCTCACCTGTGCTGGCCCAGCCTCCCCTGTGCAGCCCACCTGCGCGGCCCAGCCCACCTCCTTCCCCCCTTGTCCTCTTCTTCCTCTGCCAGTAGGCAGAGGCGAGGCGTGGCGCGCGCCCGAAGAGCGCCGGCCACCTCCTGCTTCGCCGTGGCAGCCTCCCCGACTCCCTCTCGACGCCCTGGTGAAGCCACGCACTCCCCCCCCCCTTGCCCCCTGCGCCTCCCCTCTCTTCCCCTGGACCCCGTTC
>NC_041383.1:93621388-93626741 GCF_002162155.2 Triticum dicoccoides
TCATGCCTGCTACTGCTTAGAGTTGAGTCAGGTCTGATTCATCGGGGATGAATCAGAGGCGTGTGAACATGTCCTACTGTGGGTGAGCTAAGTGTGTGAACACGATTTGGTAAAGGTAGCGGTGAGAGGCCATGTAGGAGTACATGGTGGGTTGTCTCATTGCAGCCGTCCTCAGGAACTGAGTTCTGTGTTTGTGATCCATGATTCAGCTACTACCATACATTGGGCCCTGAAATATGACCCCGCTCGACTTCTTATTCACCCTTGTCCTCTGTCCAGGAGTTGCAAGTAGTTTCTGGTGTTTGTAGTATGCTGGAGGCCGTGCGCAGCGCTGACCGTAGGGGTGGGCTGTGATGCGGTAGGCACGTGGCCGGGTAAACCGGGCGCCCGTTTGGTGTCACGGAACCCTGTTCACATCGTTTGGGGCTGTGTGCGAAACTCCGGCCGGATCTCCTCATGGATGGAACCCGAATAGGCGATAAACCTGGACTAGAGACTTGAGTGTTTAGGTAGGTCGTGGTCTACACCCACGTCGGCTTTCGCTTGAAGTCTGCCGAGCACATGTCGTGTGCAGACGCTAAGTGGTGGAAACATGTATGAAGAAGTACACCCCTGCAGGGTTAACATCATCTATTCGAATAGCCGTGTCCACGGTAAAGGACTTCTGGGTTGCTTATATCAGTTCATAGACAAGTGAAAGTGGATACTCTAAAATACGCAAGATAAGCGTGAGTGCTATGGATGGCGTTCTCGTAGGGAGACGGGAGCGGTTCCATAGTGGTGTATTGGTTGGTGAATATGTGGACTCGTGTGCGCCACCTCAAAAGAGTTACATTGCAGTCGTAGTTCAGGTTAGCCACCGAGTCAAAGCTGGCTTGCTGCAGTTAAACCCCACCATCTCTTTGTTGATAATGATGCATATGTAGATAGTTCTGATGTAAGTCTTGCTGGGTACATTTGTACTCACGTTTGCCTATTTTATGTTTTGCAGAGAGACTTCGGTCTCACTAGTAGTTTCGCGTGGACTTCGACGTTTAGCTTGATACCTCAGCTACGATCTTGTGCCCTCGGCAGGATCTGATAGATAGTCAGGCTTCTCAGCCTTTTTCATTTATAGATGTCTGTACTCAGACATGATAGCTTCCGCTTGTGCTTTGATTGTATGCTCTGAGTGTTGGGTCATGAGACCCATGTTTGTAATATCTCTCTCCTCGGAGCCTATTGAATAAATTACTTGAGTCGTAGAGTCATGTTGTGATGCCATGTTGTATTTGCACATATCGAGCATATTGTGTGTATGCTATTGAAATGCTTGGTATGTGTGGGATCTGACCATCTAGTTGTTTATCTTTAGTAGCCTCTCTTACCGGGAAATGTCTCCTAGTGTTTCCACCGAGCCATGGTAGCTTGCTACTGCTCCGGAACACTTAGGCTGGCCGGCATGTGTCCTTCTTCGTTCCTGTGTCTGTCCCTTCGGGGAAATGTCACGCGATGAATACCGGAGTCCTGTTAGCCCGCTACAGCCCGGTTCACCGGAGTCCTGCTAGCCCAGTGCTACAGCCTGGATTCGCTCGCTGATGACCGACACGTTCGATGCTGGGTCATGGATGCCTGTCCCTGTAAGTCTGTGCCACTTTGGGTTTACGACTAGCCATGTCAGCCCGGGCTCCTTATCATATGGATGCTAGCGACACTGTCATATACGTGTGCCAAAAGGCGCAAACGGTCCCGGGCAAAGGTAAGGCGACACCCGTGGGAATACCGTGCGTGAGGCCGCAAAGTGATATGAGGTGTTACATGCTAGATCGATGTGGCATTGAGTCGGGGTCCTGACAGCGTTGGTATCAGAGCTTGACTGCCTGTATGATTACCAAGCCAAACTGGTCGAAGTTGAGTCTAGAAATTCTTTAGTTATATAAGGGAATTGATTGTGGGATGGAACGTAAGGCTCTTTTTACTCCTTATACTTTATGCCCTTCTGATCTGAGTCATCTTATCTTTCCTACGGGGATTAAGAACTAGGCTATCCCTTCTTTCTATTAGGATCACGTGTTACTAATCAGTGGACTTATAAGATTGTTGGATTTAAGTCTCAGTTCAGTTCCTACTACTTCCGTATGTTAATTGTTGATCTCGAAACCTTGTTATTGTGCTTCTAAGTGGTTATGCCACCATTTTTATGAATGTCTCAAATCTTTTTCTGAGCATTTACAGCCGTTATGCTGTCCGAGTCATCCCAGGTTTCCAAAGAGTCTGATGCACTTGCAAATCCTTTCCCTCTGGTTTAGATGTTCCTTTGGGCCAGGTTAATCACACTAAATGCTGAGTTGAGGTATTCTATTGCCTCGACATATATGTTGGAATTATTATTAAGACCCTAGGCGTCTTAGGGGATCATCTAGTAATCTAGCCATGATTTATGTTCCCAGTGTGATGATTCTGGCCATCATTCTCGAAAGCATCCCGTGATGCTACTTAGTAGTAGGTATTCCACTCCTTGGGCTTTGAACCCGAGATTCACTCTACTTACTTCAGGTTGATAGTGTTTGCTAGTTCCTTCAGGATATTAGTAACTTTGCGATAGTCCTCGAGGTCCGTGGTATTTCCTTCTTCCAAATACTGTGAACCGCTTATGGCAGATGTTTATTGGATCAACGGATCACAATTAGAGTACCCTTGAGGAGTTCTCCATTCATAAATCATGACTCTGCCAGTTCTACCTTTCTGCATGGGTTATCCGGAAGAAATATGTTGAACTTGGTTCGACATACTAATCTATGCATCCACAACTCAGAAAATTATATGTTCCTTGAGTTGTTCTCTTTAGTTGCATTCTGACCCTCGTCTATCAATTGATAGTCAAGAGTATGCGTGCGTTCGTTTATCGATGCCTATTACTCTTGTGGTCCGCCAAGCCATTCTATTTCAGAATGAATAGGAGAAACAAACTCCAGTACCTCTTCCATATCCAGGATTGGGTCAAAGAAGTCATACTCCGCAGATCAAATTGCTAATCTTGCTTTTGCTCTGTTCTACCTTGGAGTATTACCATCTTATATCGGGATTGTTATAGGAATTGCACACCATCCTATGAACTCTTGGTACAGTGATACTTCTTGCCATCATTGTTCATTCCTCGGTTCCTGTGTTATTGTCACCGGAATGCCGACAAATGAATCATGGTGTGTGAAATCAATACTCCCAGCAACCTCGTTGCTTGGTAGTTAAAGGATAATAATTTCATTCTTAGCATGTTGGTTTTTGAATCATCCTTCTAAGACTGATCGTGCTACCTAGTCCTTATTTCGGTGCACCCTTCGATTGATGAGTTAGGATCTTGTCAAGTCCTCACTCATTTGATCATATCGTCTTGCCCTCAAAAGCGAGATTGTTCTCGAGCTTAGTAACATACCGGTGGTTCGTGATTTTCCGAATATCTTCTCGAAAGTATCACCAGGCTGTCACCTGACTGTTATGTTGAGCTCGTGATCAAGTTGGTTTCTTGTGAACCACCTTCTCTCCAAGAATCGGTGTTAGATATCCCTGAGCTAGTTGGTTAAGCTAGACAACAACTTGGAGAGTTGGAAGATAAAAGCTTGCCGACTTAGTTCGTTCCAAAGGGATATTCTTGTGTAGTGTGTGTTGAAGAAAGATGATATCTTCATCGATTGGTCCTTGTGATCAGTTGCTGGACCTATTGTCTTATCAATCCTTTGATTTGAGTGTGGGCTATCGTCAAATCAAATCAGTACCAATGATGCTCGTAATGTTGTCTTATTCGTGGTTGATCCCTCGAGCATACGCCATTACATCTTTGGTCTGACCAATGCTATCACTTGTTCACTTAACTATGGAATTCCTTTTAAAGGGAAACCCAGATGAATTGTTGTTGAGCCCATTGACAACATCCTTATCTCCTCCATGATTTTGTTGGACATTAAGCTAGTGTTGGAAACTTTTGAAAGCATTTGTTCATGCTAGCTCATGAAGCATATGTTTGGATGAAGGTAGTGACTTCCTTTAATTCATGTGCATCTGATGCAAGTTGCCGCCGTGGATTCGAGAAAGTCAATGTTGCTTTCTTTGGAATCATTCCAAATCAGTCATGCACACGTGCGAAGAATGCTGTGGTTTGAAGACTTGCAACCTTCAATCTATATGTATCCCTAGCACACCAAGCCACTGATTGATTTGTTCAAGGAGAAGGAGTTCCTTCATAAGAGCTAATCCGGACTTATGTAAGGACTTCGATACCCTCGTTGATGGTTCCCAACCTGAACTCGGTAGTGTTTTATTGTAAGACTACCACGTGGTCATGCTTGTCTAGGACATCGTGTTCACACGTGTGTAGCAGAACCAGCTCATGTTTTGGAGCTTACTATCGTAGTTCATTCCCCGAGAATCTCGCAACGTCATCTCGTCGATTTGTGTTGCAAACTTTCGTTTTTATTCCTAGACTCGATGAGTCTGGAATATCCTGACACCAACCAGATCTGAATCTCAGGCAGATATGATGGTTGGAATATTTCCCAAGAATTATAATATTGGTCGCGCGATAACCGGTAAAGTGGATGTCGTGGCCAACCCACCCAGCCGGAAGACCTGTTATTATAATATCTTGATTAATGAAGTTGGCCACCCTCCCATAGAGATTTCGTAGGATTTACTCCCTAGTTGCCCCTATGGATTTTGAGATCCCGAAGTCCGACCTTTACTTGATGTTCTAGTTATCAAACCATATCTATGAGTGGTTTACACTAGCACATCAAGGAGAACATTAGAAGCGGAGTGCTAAATGTCTCTCGGTCGATCATCCAGATTTTATTTCCTTGGCCCCGCCAAGGGTGAAATCTGAGAAGGTGTTATCTTCCTTTGGCATCTGCATCCTCCATCACCATTCATTATGGTAGTAAGTTGTGTTACCGGACCCTTGACACGGATGTTGGTAAAACCTTGATGATTATGGAATTGCTCAAGTTCTTGAGAGCACGCACAAGCGCTAGGTGTTATCATCGACACTAACTGGAGTGCTCTCAGTTTCCTCGGCAATGCTATGACCTATTCAAACAGTGAATTAACTCTCTAGTGTTGGGTTCTTCCCAGTTACTAGAATCATTCCCAGCATTTGCATTTTGTTTCCAGCTTGCACCGACAATGTGTCATTCTACCATGGGTCTCTTCCATTTCCGGTGATAAGCAAATTCATCCATTACGTTGTATTCAACAAGGTAATCCACATCATCCAAGTCCGAGTATGCCATCCTACCGACCCCCTCCAAACGATCGCTCGAGAATTGTCTTAGGCTGGTTTAAAGAGTTTCAATGATCTCTGAATCAAAAGTAATTCTTTTTT
>NC_041383.1:93628285-93633434 GCF_002162155.2 Triticum dicoccoides
GTCATCATCGCCGTTCCCATGGCCACCGCCACCCCCTCTCCTCCCCGACGTGCTCCTGAGCTCCGCAGTGCCTCCCACGACCTCCCCGTCGACTCACGCGACCGGAGAAGCCCCGAAGCGCCGTCCCGACGCTTTTCCCCTCCTCGGCCACCGAGGACCGCCGCCGCCGATTCGCCGGACCCCGTGCCTCCCCTGCCTCGCTAGCAGCACCAGAAGAACCGCGGTGAGCCCTCGACCCGATTCCCCCTCTCCCCGTGCCCCACCTCCCTCTCTAGCTAGCCCCACCACTTTGCCCGAGAATCTCTCGCCGCCGGCCATGGCGTGGCCGTGGCCACAGCCACCCCAGCTCGTATCCAAGCCCACTGACGTGCTCACCGTGATCTCAGGAGTCCGTAGCACGCCCCAGCTCCTCCTGCCGTGCTCCCTAACCCCGACCCCGAGATTGCCCGAACTCCGGCAGCCGCAAAGGAGCTCGCCGCCGGCAGCTCCGGCCACCCCAGCTGCTGTCACTTGCCTCTTTAGATGTGCCTTCCTCCCAGGAACCCGTAGGAGCAAACCGCACGTCAAATGGTGCTCCGTAGCGAGCGCACGGTGCACCTCCGCTGTCGGCCGTGGTCGTCGCCGGCGACACTCCGGCGACTGCCGACGTGGCACGCCTAATTAGCACTAATGACCCTGTTAAACTAACCCCGTGACACTGACAGTGGGCCCCGTAGCGGGTCAAAGCCCGGGTCAACGCGGGATTAGCCCCTGTGTCACTAACGTGTGAACCCCACACGTCAGGTTTGACCTGGACCGCCCGTTGACCTGCTGAGGTCAGCATGAGGTCATGCTGACGCCATAATTCATTTTCTGGAATTATTTTAATTCTAAATATTCAGGAAATTCCAGAAAATTGTATAAACTTCTAAAATTCATAGAAAATTAACCGTAACTCCAAATTAAATAATTTATATATGAAAAATTATCAGAAAAATTCAAGGAATCCATCTGTACCATTTTCATGCATGTTAGAACAACTTATAGGTGCTGTTTAGCACAAATCATTTAAATGGCATTTGAATAATCACATATGGAGTTTGAATTTGAATCTTGTATTCAAACCAACTTCGTTTAATCTGTTGCTAGCTGCATTAGCCCAAAACACATTCATTTTGCCATGTCATGATCATGCATCATATTGTGCATTGCATTGATTGAGTTCCCTTCTGTGTTGCCGGTATTTGTCCCCTCTCGATAGACGTGATACCGATGATGCGATCGTTGACACTGATGAAGACTCAATGCTATCTTCAGAAGTGCCAGGCAAGCAAAACCCCCTTGTTCATTCCGATACAATCCTACTCTCTCGCTCCTGCTCTCTTTTACTGCATTAGGACAACAACGATTCACCTGTTACTTGTTGCGGTAGCTGAACCCCTTTATCCTTTGCATGACCTGTCATTCCACAGTAAATAGATGAAACCCACTAGTATGAGTAGGAGTTGTTTGAGCCCTGATGTGCCTACTCATTCATGCTTGTTTGTCATGCCTGCTACTGCTTAGAGTTGAGTCAGGTCTGATTCATCGGGGATGAATCAGAGGCGTGTGAACATGTCCTACTGTGGGTGAGCTAAGTGTGTGAACACGATTTGGTAAAGGTAGCGGTGAGAGGCCATGTAGGAGTACATGGTGGGTTGTCTCATTCCAGCCGTCCTCAGGAACTGAGTTCTGTGTTTGTGATCCATGATTCAGCTACTACCATACATTGGGCCCTGAAATATGACCCCGCTCGACTTCTTATTCACCCTTGTCCTCTGTCCAGGAGTTGCAAGTAGTTTCTGGTGTTTGTAGTATGCTGGAGGCCGTGCGCAGCGCTGACCGTAGGGGTGGGCTGTGATGCGGTAGGCACGTGGCCGGGTAAACCGGGCGCCCGTTTGGTGTCACGGAACCCTGTTCACATCGTTTGGGGCTGTGAGCGAAACTCCGGCCGGATCTCCTCATGGATGGAACCCGAATAGGCGATAAACCTGGACTAGAGACTGGAGTGTTTAGGTAGGTCGTAGTCTACACCCACGTCGGCTTTCGCTTGAAGTATGCCGAGCACATGTCGTGTGCAGACGCTAAGTGGTGGAAACATGTATGAAGAAGTACACCCCTGCAGGGTTAACATCATCTATTCGAATAGCCGTGTCCACGGTAAAGGACTTCTGGGTTGCTTATATCAGTTCATAGACAAGTGAAAGTGGATACTCTAAAATACGCAAGATAAGCGTGAGTGCTATGGATGGCGTTCTCGTAGGGAGACGGGAGCGGTTCCATAGTGGTGTATTGGTTGGTGAATATGTGGACTCGTGTGCGCCACCTCAAAAGAGTTACATTGCAGTCGTAGTTCAGGTTAGCCACCGAGTCAAAGCTGGCTTGCTGCAGTTAAACCCCACCATCTCTTTGTTGATAATGATGCATATGTAGATAGTTCTGATGTAGATAGTTCTGATGTAAGTCTTGCTGAGACCCATGTTTGTAATATCTCGCTCCTCGGAGCCTATTGAATAAATTACTTGAGTCGTAGAGTCATGTTGTGATGCCATGTTGTATTTGCACATATCGAACATATTGTGTGTATGCTATTGAAATGCTTGGTATGTGTGGGATCTGACCATCTAGTTGTTTATCTTTAGTAGCCTCTCTTACCGGGAAATGTCTCCTAGTGTTTCCACCGAGCCATGGTAGCTTTCTACTCCTCCGGAACACTTAGGCTGGCCGGCATGTGTCCTTCTTCGTTCCTGTGTCTGTCCCTTCGGGGAAATGTCACGCGATGAATACCGGAGTCCTGTTAGCCCGCTACAGCCCGGTTCACCGGAGTCCTGCTAGCCCAGTGCTACAGCCTGGATTCGCTCGCTGATGACCGACACGTTCGATGCTGGGTCATGGATGCCTGTCCCTGTAAGTCTGTGCCACTTTGGGTTTACGACTAGCCATGTCAGCCCGGGCTCCTTATCATATGGATGCTAGCGACACTGTCATATACGTGTGCCAAAAGGCGCAAACGGTCCCGGGCAAAGGTAAGGCGACACCCGTGGGAATACCGTGCGTGAGGCCGCAAAGTGATATGAGGTGTTACATGCTAGATCGATGTGGCATTGAGTCGGGGTCCTGACATCCACGACCGCCCCCGCCGGCCGGCCGCCGCGCGTGTCGCGCCTCGCCGCGAGTTGCTACGTGTGAACGTGGGACGGTGGGCTGAGCCACATCTGATCACTGTGCTGCTGCCGGACTCGTCTCGATCGATCGATCTAATCGAGAGCCACTTGGTAGGTCGTGGTCGACCGATCATGAATCGCACGAACTAGTCTCAAGTACCAATCCACCATGTTAAGTTGTGTCGTGCCAATCGCTGTTTGCCGTAAACGTAGCGAAATTCTGCTCGCGCAGAGTGCCACCTGCACTTGCGCGGATGCCTACACGTTGCCTGCAATGCTGCCTCGTCGATTTCTGTTCGGTCAACCCGGTGGAGAAGCGCGAACCAACCAGTGGTTGAGATGGTTAGATGAACAGTGATATCCCCAACCTATCAGGGTTCAAATCCTGATGCTCGCATTATTCCACGTTTCCGTCGACAACGAGGCGTCTACGGTAGCTTCGTAAATCTCAAGATGATATGCCGGCTCAGTCTTTCAGAGGTGCTCATAAGGATAGAGTGTGCATATATACCTTTATAGGGGCGAGTGTATGCGCGTGTATATGAGTGTTTTTGTCTATGCTGATGCTAAAAAAACTCGGTGAAGAAGCGGAAATTGAGCTGTCTAGTCTAGTCGAAGAAGAAGAAATTGCCTGCTCCAAATTAAGAAACTTATTATTAGGTGGGAACAACCCTACATGCATGCATGCAGACATGTGTCAGTCTAGTCGGCTAATGCGTTTCTCCACACCGTCAAAACCGAAGGAAACTTTTGGACCCGTTCGCCGCCGTCTGGCCAGTCCGAGATTTGAAAAAGGAGAAAGAACATGGCACGTACGCGGTGTAGCTCTTAACAGCCGGAGATTTTGGGGCGGCGAATGATTAGAGCAACGAAATGAACTTAAGCAAAGGCCCACCCGCGCATTGCATCAACAATCATGGTGTCATGCTGCGCTTTTTCTTCCCCTTTTCTCTCAGGTGATCCTCCCTGAAGAAGGACCCATCACTAGCTGCAGCCTGCAGGGGATACGTGTGAAAAAACATGGGGATTCGATGCTTCTCCACTTTTCTCCGGCCGTTCTTTTTATAAACTTTCGATCGTTTGATCTTCAATCATGATAGTACAACGAATACTAGAAATAATAAAAATTACATTCAGATCTGTAACCACTTAGCAACGACTACAAGCATTGAAGCTGAGCCGAAGATGCGTCACTGTCATCGCCCTTCCCTCGCCGGAGCCGGGCAAACTTTGTTATAATAGACAGTCGAAAAATCGTCGTGCTAAGGCACTGGTGGAAAAAGGGCCTTTGGTCGCGGTTCGCAACTGCCATTAGTCGCGGTTGCGCAACCGCGACCGAACGGGCGCGACTAAAGGCCCCCCCCCTTTAGTCGCGGTTGCTTAAGAACCGCGACTAAAGGCCCGTCCACGTGGGCGCCAGGTGGCCGTCGGGGCGGAGGACCTTTAGTCGCGGTTCTTCTGGCCAACCGCGACTAAAGGCCGCCGCAGGTTTAGGGTTTTAGCCCCCCCCCTTAAACCTGTTTTCTGTTTAATTTGTATTGTTTTATTTCTTTTGTGCTTTATTTTAATTTTGAAGGAGTTTCATATATTCTACGGTACTACATACATGCATATGAATGTACAATTTCAAATAAATTTGAAATTAGAACCAAAAAAAATTCAAGAGGAATATACAATATATATTCAATATCATCGGATGACCATATACAATTTTGAACAAGTTTCCATACATGATTTAATGCATATAAAGTTCTACGTCCTCGTAATAGTGTTCTCCTTTAGGATGGAGGACTTCCCTGCTGAACCATCCAGCTAGTTCCTCTTGAAGTGGTCGGAAGCGAGCTTCTGGACTAAGCATCCACCGGAGGTTATTCCTCTGAGCATTGGTATCACTCGGAACCCGCTCAGAGGTGTATCTCCGGATCATCTCACAGACATAGTATCCACATAGATTGGTCTCCGGTGGC
>NC_041383.1:93636028-93698098 GCF_002162155.2 Triticum dicoccoides
GACTAAAGGGTACCCTTTAGTCGCGGTCCGCCTCTCCAACCGCGACTAAAGGTCTGTGCAAGAACTGGCGTGGTTCGGTGGGATGTTTAGTCCCACCTCGCTAGCCGAGAGGCTTCGACAGTGGTTTATAAGCGCGGCTGCGCTCACCACTTCGAGCTCCTCTCAAATGCAGGCTTACGGGCCAATTCTGTCACTATGTGCCTGTGGGCCTACTCGGCCTTCTGCGGGCCTGAATCCTGGCCCTCTAATGGGTTTCTAGTCGTATTCAGGCCGTGGTGGCCCAGTAGGTGGCATATTTTCTTTTTTTCTTCCTTTTTTCCTTTTTCCTTTTTTCTTCTGTTTTTTTCTTCTGTTTTTCTTCTGTTTGTTTTTTTCTTCTGTTTTTCCTTTTTTCTTCTGTTTTTTTCTTCTGTTTTTTTCTTTCTTTTTCCTTCTTTCTTCTTCTTCCTTTTTCCTTTTAAAATCAGAAAAATAAAACTAATTCATTTTAAAACCCCTTGAAGGTTTGACAAAAGGTTTGATACATCATTCAGTTCATCGACCAAATACAAAGTTTGGTACAATAAATTATTACACATCAATTCTTCCCTTGTGTCCCTGCTTGCTTACGATTGTGCCGTATCCATGGAGCATCCTCATCATTTAACTTAATGCTTGGGTCAATGTTCACTTTGAAGGGCGGAATTTCACCAAACATATTATAATCTTCTGACATGTCTGTCTTGTCCTCCACTCCCACGATGTTTCTTTTCCCTGAAAGAACAATGTGGCGCTTTGGATCATCGCATGATGTACTGATCGTTTTCTTATCTTTCCGTTTCCTCGGTTTGCTACTCATGTCCTTCACATAGAAAACCTGAGCGACATCTTGCGCTAGGACGAATGGTTCGTCAAGGTAACCAAGATTGTTGAAATCCACCATTGTCATTCCGTATTGCTGGTCCACCTTTACCCCACCTCCTGTTAGCTTGAACCATTTGCACCGGAACAAAGGGACCTTAAAGGAGGGTCCATAGTCAAGTTCCCATATCTCCTCTATGTAACCATAATATGTGACCTTTTGCCCATTCTCGGTTGCTGCATCAAAGCGGACACCACTGTTTTGGTTGGTGCTCTTTTTATCTTGGGCGATCGTGTAAAATGTATTCCCATTTATCTCGTACCCTTGGAAAGTCGTTATAGTCGAAGATGGTGTCTTGGCCAACATGTACAGCTGATCTACAACATCATTGTCATTCATTAAATGTTTTCTCAACCAACTGCCGAAAGTCTCCATGTGGGCCTTCCTAATCCAGGATTCAGGCTTCCCGGGGTTCTCCGAGCGTAAAATATTCTTGTGTTTCTCAAAGTACGGAGCCACCAAGCTGGAATTGGTCAGTACAGTGTGGTGTGCTTCAGTCAGAGAATGGCCGTCCATACATATCGTTGATTTCCTTCCGATCGTGCCTTTTCCACTTAGTCTCCCCTCGTGCCGCGATCGAGGAAGACCAATCGGCTTAAGGTCAGGAACAAAGTCAACACAAAACTCAATTACCTCCTCATTTCCATAGCCCTTGGCGATGCTTCCTTCTGGCCTAGCACGGTTACGAACATATTTCTTTAATACTCCCATGAACCTCTCGAAGGGGAACATATTGTGTAGAAATACAGGACCGAGAACGAAAATCTCTTCGACTAGGTGAACCAGGAGGTGCGTCATAATATTGAAGAAGGATGGCGGGAACACCAACTCGAAACTGACAAGGCATTGGATCACATCATTCTGTAACCGTGGTAGAACTTCTGGATTGATTACCTTCTGAGAGATTGCATTGAGGAATGCACATAGCTTCACAATGGCTACTCGAACATTTTCCGGCAGGAGCCCCCTCAAAGCAATCGGAAGCAATTGCGTCATAATCACGTGGCAGTCGTGAGACTTCAGGTTTTGGAACTTTTTCTCCGCCATGTTTATTATTCCCTTTATATTGGACGAGAATCCAGACGGGACCTTCATACTGCTCAGGCATTCAAAAAAGATGACCTTCTCTTCTTTGGTCAGAGCGTAGCTGGCACGACCTTGAAACCATTCCGGATGCCGGTCATCAGGGTCTTTCAAACGTTGCTGGTCCTGCCGTGCTTCCTTTGTATCATTTGTCTTCCCATACACGCCCAAGAAGCTTAGGAGGTTCACGCAAATATTCTTCGTAACGTGCATCACGTCGATTGCAGAGCGGACATCTAGGACTTTCCAATATTCTAGCTCCTAGAATATAGATTTCTTCTTCCACATGGTTGCGTGCCCGTCAGCTCCCTTCGGAACTGATTGTCCGCCAGGACCCTTTCCAAAGATGACTTTCAAATCCTTGACCATATCAAATACCTCAGCACCAGTGCGTTCCGCAGGCTTCGGCCGGTGATCTGCCTTGCCGTTGTAATGCTTGCCTTTCTTTCTTACTGGATGAATTTTCGGAAGAAATCGACGATGCCCAAGGTACACGTTCTTCTTACAATTTGGCAAATGTACACTTTCAGTCTCATGTAAGCAGTGCGTGCATGCATTGTATCCCTTATTTGACAGTCCCGGAAGGTTACTAAGAGCAGGCCAATCGTTGATGGTTACGAAAAGCAACGCTCGTAGGTCAAATTCCTCTTGTTTGTGCTCATCCCACACACGGACACCACCCCACAGCTGTAAAAGTTCATCAACTAATGGCCTTAGGTACACATCGATGTCGTTGCCGGGTTGCTTCGGACCTTGGATGAGCACTGGCATCATAATGAACTTCCGCTTCATGCACAACCAAGGAGGAAGGTTGTAGATGCATAGAGTCACGGGCCAGGTGCTATGGCTGGAGCTCTGCTCGCCAAAAGGATTCATGCCATCCGTACTTAGAGCAAATCTTATGTTCCTTGCGTCAGCTGCAAAATCTTTGAACCATCTGTCGATCTTTCTCCATTGCGTTCCATCTGCAGTGTGTCTCAACTCCCCGTCCGACTTACGGTCCTCTTTGTGCCATCGCAACAACTTGGCATGCTCTTTGTTCCTGAACAGACGTTTCAACCGTGGTATTATAGGAGCATACCACATCACCTTGGCGGGAACCCTCTTCCTGGGTTTCTGGCCCTCAACATCGTCACCAGGGTCATCGCCTCTGATCTTATACCGCAATGCAGTGCATACCGGGCATTCATTCAAATTCTCGTATTCACCGCGGTAGAGGATGCAGTCGTTGATGCATGCATGTATCTTCAGAACCTCTAAACCTAGAGGGCAGACAACCTTCTTTGCTTCGTACGTACTGGCGGGCAACTCGTTATCCTTTGGAAACATATTCTTCAACATTTTCAGCAAGTTTTCAAATGCCGAGTCAGCTACACCTGCCTCTGCCTTCCATTTCAGCAAATCCAGTGTGCAGCCCAGCTTTTTCAGACCATCATCGCATCCGGGGTACAGCGCCTTTCTGTGATCCTCTAACATAAGATCCAAATTCTCCCTCTCCTTTTCAGTTTCGCAGCGTCTCCGTGCATCAGCAATGGTCCGACCAAGATCATCAACGGGATCATCACGTGCCTCTTCTTCACCTTCCCCTTCACCTTCAGCATCCTCCATGAAAGTATCACCGAAATGAGCAAGATAGCTTTCATCGATGAAATCATCCCCTTCTTCATCTTCTTCCATTATAACCCCTCTTTCTCCATGCTTGGTCCAACAATTATAGCTTGGCATGAAACCGTGCCGAAGCAGATGCATGTGAACATCTCTTGAGGAAGAGTAACCCTTCTGATTCTTACAGATAACACATGGACAGATAACAAAACCCCCCTGCTTGTTCGCATTAGCCACTACGAGGAAATCTTTCAAACCCGTAGTGAACTCGCCGGAGAGTCGGTTACCGTACATCCATTGCCGATTCATCTGTATTATTATAATATAAAATATATAATTAACCATCATGCATTTGTTAAACTAACTAGCTACAAACAATATAAATTAAACAATGAACTGCACACATGCATATTTTATCAATGACACACATGCATGAAAGGTTCAAGTTGCTAACCGCGATCGAGGAGGAAAAAATAAATGAGGAACCTCAAGTGTGGCTCCAACACTTCATATCATGTTTGTTTCACCCTCTTAGGGCATTTCATCAAACACCTTGTGTGCATAAGAGGAACCAAAAGCAAACCTACACCCCCTTGTGAAGCTTGTGAAGAGAAGTGGCACCAAATGGCTAAGTGAGCGTGCTGAACTGGTATATATAGGGGAGGAGCTTTAGTCGCGGTTGGCCTGGCCAACCGCGACTAAAGGCCTTTGCGCACCTTTAGTCGCGGTTGGCCTGGCCAACCGCGACTAAAGCCCCTCACGTGCACCAGCTGGCCACCGAGCGCCCTGGGCCCAGGCCTTTGGTCGCGGTTCGTCTGCCGAACCGCGACTAAAGACTTCATTAGTCGCGGTTCCTACAGTTTCGCGACTAATGGGGCTGGACGGAAGCCTCTTTTTCTACCAGTGAGGCCTCGTATAACCAACACACAAGAATAGCAACCGTCGCCGATGAAGAGTGTGGATAAGAAGGATCCAACCTGAAGACACACGAATAAAGATGAACGAGGAACAAATTCGAGCAAATCCACCAAAGACAGATCCACCGGAGACACACCTCCACACGCCCACCAGTGATGCTAGACACATCATCGGAATGAAGGCTATGCGGGAAGACCTTTATTTCATCTTCAGAGAGCCGCCGTCGTCTCGCCTTCCTGAGTAGGACACAAACCCTAACAAACCTCGAAAAAAGATCTAAAAACGGAGCCCTCCCACCGTCAAGGGCCGGCATCCACTCCGCCTCCATGGCCCTAAGGCCACGGGAGACGAGAGGGACCGGCGCCGGTGGGAGGCAGAGGAACCCTAGATTTTTGGGTAGGCGGCGGCTGGCTAGGTCTTCTCGGGTAGATAAGAAATTGATGTTAATCTCGTTACTAGTAGTTTTCTCCGGCCGTTTTCATCATGCTGGGATGAATATATACCAAAAATAAAGACATATCATCTTCGCACATAGTTCTTCTACTCAAAAAAAGACTTTCGTCCCGTTTTATAGATACAACCCCAAAAACAAACGACACAAATTATTAAGAAAAACTTCTTACAAGACTGATAAAAGAAAAACAAGACTAAACAAGGAGGACATCGTCCGCAAACTGCAATGCACATGAAACGACGCACTAAACTATGCGGCGAGCTTGCCGCCAAGCAAGAGCAAAGGAGTAGCTGAACCACAACAAAACCTCATCGAGCGGTCTAACCACGAGAAAATGACGCCTCCAGAAAGAAACAATCGGGGTTCCAAAATATAACTGGAAAGGGACATCGATCCTGTCGGCGAGCATAGGGCGCCGATAGGGTTGATGACACGGCCGCACATAAATGAGAGAAGACAAAAGAGACAGCATGATGTCAGAGCCTAGGTGCATCACGGCACGACGACCTTGCCCAAAGATGCCAGCGAACTTTCAAAACATCATCGAGAGGGCCCTTTGCCTTCTCACTTCAGGCTCAGGCACACTGACCCCGCCTGTGGTTATAGAGTACCAAGAGAGTCGTCGACATGGTCATGTGTAAATGAGAGGAGGCAGACGAGACTGCCAACGTCAGAGCCTAGGCTGTGTCACACAGAGCTTGCCTGAAGACACCACATCATCATGATCAAAGAGTACTCCTTGACGACGCCCCCAACAGGAACAAATGGCCGTCACCACACCTGGCAGGGCGGACATGAATTTTCACGTGGAGCACCGACAAGAGGTAGGAGGACTACCACAACAGAGCTCAGAGCTTTCGCTTGGTAGCTCCCTCACGCCTTTTCAAGAACCCTAGCCATGTGCCCAACACGAGAAAGGGCCCCACTACAAGTTGATCAAGGGCCAACTACCACTACAAACAGTGACTTTGCTAGGATCATTCACCAGTCCACCACCACTCCCCGCCCCTAACCACATCCACACGACCAAGAGGAGTGACCAACACCACTATCACTACCACTACCATGTAGCTGCCTTCGATAGCCGTCAAAGCCACAAGACACGTATAACACCCTAGATCAACCCATCCAATGGCCTCGACCAGATCTTTGGAAGCATATATGAACTCATTGTTTTTCTGTTTTCTACTGTACTAGTCTTGTACATATCATTTCTGTTGGAGTTGTGTCGAATATTGTGTACAAGGTAGGTTACAGTTGGACTCTGAGTAGTATTGTGTTTACATAGGATATGGAGTCGTGTCCTAGTAGGACACTTGTATCCTAGGCCTCTCTTATATAGTGAGGGTAGACACACGATGTAACCTATGCCAACATAATAGCACAGGCACGCAAGGGGGAGCCGGTGGCGTGTGCCGGCGCCCGGGTGGCCGGTGTGCGGTATTGTGACGGTGTCACGGGGAGGAGCACCCGTAGTCAGGCCCCGGGGATGTAGCCATATCGGTGAACCTCGTTAACAAAACTCGGTGTCGTGCTCGTGTGATTGCTTGGTTATCGGTAGGTCAACGGAGCGCCTCGGATTTATTCTAACAAGTGGTATCATGAGCTAGGTTACGGGAGGTCGATGTGCGTTGATTTAGAGGAAGATTGCCGTTGAGTTCGTCGCGGAGATGAAGTGCGGAAGATTAGTCTTCGGCCGAAGCTACTGCTCGGATGGGAAGCAAGTTTTCCGTGAAAGTCATCTTGTACCGCGGTCATCAGTGAATATTGGAAGCATCGCGGTGGAAGGATCGTGATCGGCTGGTTGGCAGCTGACGTAGCGGCAACCCTAGGCAGCGCGTGCGAAGAGTACGGGCTGGCCCAGGCGGGGCTGGCAGGTACACGCGGCCAGGCATGGAAAAGCTGGCTAGGCAATTGGCACGCTGCGTGGAACGGCTGCAGTGCAGATCCGATCGAGTGCTTACGAGATTTGTTTGAAAAAAAAGGAGGACCGGGTCCTCGTGTACGGCACGGACGGAGGCAACAGATCAAATCAGCAGATGAAATCCATTGGTTGATACGCATACATCGGAAAGCACGCACATGGCAAAGCAATAGCAGCATCGGGAGTTGAGCTAGATCACCTACACGTGAAGATCAAAAGTTTTTGGTTGAATTGCTACTAGTACTAGGAGGTGACCACGTTAGGTTTGCTTATGTACTTTGGCATCGTGAAAAGAAGCTCGGTTATTTTTCACAAGGTCAGCTGTACAAAGAATCATGACGCCATCGGGCATCGGGTTTGAGGTGGAGAAGTTCAATGGAACTGAAAACCTTGGGTTATGGCAGACATGGGTGAAAGATTGTTGGCACAACAAGGATGCGTGAAGGCGTTGCAGGAAGTCATGTCAGCTAAGATGGAATTGTCAGGTGATGGATGGAAATTTCGTGGAAGACGATTTGGGAGCCTTGAGCGTGTCATACAGTCGAACGAGTTCGGCTGGGTCGGACTCGACAGTCTGACGGGATCGACGCAAGTCAGTTGGTACAGAAGACGGTGGTGGGATCGGCGACGACGACATAGGAGCGTGATGCTGATGGTGACCGACTTCTGGGGCGTGGAAACACGTGGCGCAGGCTTGAGGGTTTGTATGACTTTGACAAGACTATGGCGCGGGGTTGGTCCAAGACGGCGTACGCATGAGAGTTTGGAGTCGACGGGGCGCAAGGGTGGACTGATCATCTACCATGGAGTCATGTTGAAGGTGGAGCTGAATTGAGGGGCTACGGTGTAAGGATCCAGGGAATCGAAGCCTATTCAGCAAGGAGGAAAAGCGAGTGACACGCAGTTCGGACTGGAGCCCAGTGGTCTGATGGAAGCGTGAAACTCGTCATCGATCGGTGATGATCGGTGGTACTCTGCAGTGGGGGTTGAGTGGTGTGGTTTCGCGACCCTTGAGACTCGACCGGGACAGCGGAGGCTCGACGCTGTAATAGCGGCGAGGCGTGCGGTATGCACGGGGCATGGAGACGGGCCAGGGCTCTGGTGGTCAGACATGTGATGAGATAGCTGCGAATTTGACTTGGGATGACTACAAGCAACGGTGAAATTCTTTCAAGTTTCAGACAGACGGTCAAGAAAGGAGCGGTGATGTTGAGTTCAGGTAACTCTTATGTGTGACACCCAATATGTGAGTTGTTCACTTTCACGCAGGTCAGTGATCAGTATGTGATGACGTTGGACGGATACTCTGGAAGTTGGGAGCACAAACTAGAGCAAGAAGGAACTTAATTTTGCTCGAGTGTTGACTATGGTCAAGAAAAGAAGGGACTACAAGTTGCAGGTGGAGTCATATGGAGTCTTTGGAGTAGCAGCGGTACTCATGGGATAAGCTCAAGTCCAATGTACATGGAAGTTTGACACATGGACAAATCCAGGATGATGAAGTATATTCGCCAAGGTGGAGTTTGTTGGAGTTGTGTCGAATATTGTGTACAAGGTAGGTTACAGTTGGACTCTGAGTAGTATTGTGTTTACATAGGATATGGAGTCGTGTCCTATTAGGACACTTGTATCCTAGGCCTCTCTTATATAGCGAGGGTAGACACACGATGTAACCTATGCCAACATAATAGCACAGGCACGCAAGGGGGAGCCGGTGGCGTGTGCCGGCGCCCGGGTGGCCGGTGTGCGGTATTGTGACGGTGTCACGGGGAGGAGCACCCGTAGTCAGGCCCCGGGAATGTAGCCATATCGGTGAACCTCGTTAACAAATCTCGGTGTCGTGCTCGTGTGATTGCTTGGTTCTCATCATTTGTGTTTTATGAACTCGCCCAAGAAGCATCAAGCTCTACTGATCGGCTGAAGAAGAGGAAGAAGCAAAAACTAAGCGCAACAAGCAAGGTTTTCTGCCACAAGTCCACGCCTCCCTCTATAATTCTCGCTAGCATCAAGGAAGAAGCCTCTCTTTGGTATATCACGGGAGCCATGCATTTGGGAAAATCTTGTTGAGAGAGTGAGAGATTATATGTAATCATACTGCATGCAAAGTCCTAAACTCCTTAATCAGAAAAATTGTCTCCATTTCGGAAAGAAATTAAGTAGGAAAACTATCTGCTCTAAATTAAGAAGCTTAGGCTGGACGGGATAACAAACACTGACTAGGTCAGGGACTAGAAAACTCTACATGCATGCAGACATGTAGTCGGCTAATGCGCTTTTGTCCACCGTCAAAATTGAATGAAACTTTTGGACTCGTTCTACATCTCGCCGATGCAGAAAAAGAAGAAGAACATGACATGCACGTGGTGTAGCTGAGCTGGAATTTTTGCGCGGACAATGATTCCAGGAACGTACCGAGCGCATCTCCAACGTTAGCTGCTAATTAAGTGTCCGTTGTAAATGTCCGATATACGTCCGAATCGAACACTCTCATAAATGTTTGTTTGTACCAAGTCCATCCAATTTTCTATTTTGTCTGGTTAGGCATTTGATCGAACACTCTTTTTAGATAAAAGGCATCAACCCGACTTTATAAATAAAGACACCAGGCAACGTCACCACAGGACAGACAACAGGAGATAATAGTAGCCACAACACAGAGAGTTTTGAAAGGCAGGTAGTACACGGCGCCCATGCCAACAAACGGCATGCAGGCCAAGAGACTAAGACAAAGCACGACAAAAGGGACCACCAAGTTCCTCTGGCCGCCTGACTGATGCTGCTAAAGGGAGGTAGTTGTAGCCCGAATCTTGGAAGTCATGAAGTCAAAAGCATCGAGGTCAGCCTCCTTAGTTAATAATCTCCACTGCTGCAGGAATAGGAAAGATCTAATAAGCAATCAGTAGGTTTAGTAGGATAAATATGCTAGATAGTGAACTTGTTCCTAGTATTCCACAGCGCCTAGCAGATTGCCATGAATCCCACCCAGAACATACGTTTAGAAACCCCAACCAAACGAGAGGCGAGGTTCCTGAGCTCCGAGAAGGAGGAAGGGCTCCAAGGCACGTGGAGCCAGGACCTAATACAGCACCAGACAAGCTTTGTCAAAACACAATTGAAGAAGATGTGATTCATGTCCTCCAACTCACCAAATGGACAACTATCATACCCGGTCCATTACGTTTACGAATTTGATCAGCAGCAGGCAACCGCTCTCTGTAGGCTTGCCACAAAAAGATCTTGATGTTAGGAGGAATACGGGCCCGCCAAATCAACTTAAACTTAGTAGTAGGGGTGCCAGAGATAATATTAGCATATAAACATTTAACAGAGAAAGGCCCAGAGGCAGAGTGGGGCCAAACCACCAAGTCCTCCTCCTCCGAGAGCACGGGAATGCAAGCAACAAGACGCTGACAATCATCCACCTCTTCAGGAGATAGAGAACAATGGAGGGCCAGGTCCCAGTTATTACTGGAGAGCTCAGAGATGGAGATCTCTAGATCCAGACAGTAAGAAAAAAGAAATGGAAAGGAAACCGCTAGGGGAGAGGCACCGCACCACCAGTCAAGCCAGAAGTGAGTGGACTTGCCATTACAGACCACAAATTTAACAAGAGATTTAAACACCGGGCGGACTTTGATAAGGTCTTTCCAAAATTAAGATCTGCCCGAAGAGGAAGCAAACATGGGGCTAGAGTTAGGGTAATATTTGGCTTTGAGGATATTGAGCCAGAGCGGGTTCTCCTAGACAGTCATGATCTTCCACTACCATTTGATGATAAGGCACTTGTTCATGATCGTGGTATCGATAATATCCAACCCCCCCACGGTTCTTGGTTCTACAAATCTATTTCCATTTAACCAACCTATATATGTGTTTGTTATCCGCCGCATTCCAATAGAACGCACCCCTGTGCTTATCAAACCCCGCGCGTGTACCACCCAAGAGAAGGTAAAAGCCCATCAAGAACATGGGGAGAGACGAGAGGCAAGCATTAATAAGGCAACCTTGCCAGCTTGGGTATTATAACTGCTCCTCCAAGGCATAACTCGATTGTCCACTTTCGTTACCACAGGAGCAAAGTCTCTAGCAATAAGCTCCTCAGGAGAAATAGGGAGACCTAGATATTTGAAGGGAAAGGATCCCAAAGAACAATTAAGAAGTTGAGAGACCAGCAGGGCCACAGCCTCCGACACCCCAATCACAATCACTTCGCTCTTTGCAAAGTTGATCTTAAGCCCCGACAAGGCTTCAAAGCACAGCAAGAAAAACTTAAGGTGGGCAAGACATTCGTCGTTAAGCTCGACCACGATAATCGTGTAGTCTACATATTGAAGATAAGTGATTCCATCAGGAACGAGATGAGAGCTAATAGGAGAAATGTGTCCATCCGCAACCGCCCTCGACATGATACGAGATAAAGCATCAGCGATGAAATTAAACAGAAGAGGGGAAGACGAGTCCCCTTGCATCAGGCCCCTGTCGTTGGTGAAAAATTTGTTGACCCTGCCATTAACCGAGACCGCAGTGTGACCACCCGTCGCCAACTGCATAATCCTATGCATGTATGCCCCACTAAACCGTTGGCCACCAAGACCTGGAGTAGAAACTTCCAACTAACCGAGTCGTAGGCCTTCTCAAAGTTGAGTTTAAGGATCACCGCCTTGGTGCCTCGCACCCGAATACCATGAACTATTTCATGAAGACACAGGATACCGTCAAGAATGAATCTCCCTTTGACAAAAGCTGATTGGAAAGGACTAAGAACCCGATGAGCGACGGGGGAAAGGCACGTGGCGAAACCTTTGGCAGGAACTTTGCAGAGTTATTGATGAGGGCGGTAGGTCTAAATTGGGAGATGAATCTACACACTTAACTTTAGAAATGAGGGTGATGACAATGTAGTTCAACCGAGAAATATCAACTGTCCCCAAACAGAAGCCTTGAATAATAGCGCAAACGAGGTTACGCAATTGGGGCCAGAACTTCCTAAAGAATGGAATGGAAAAGCCACCAAGGCCCGAAGCCGAGTTAGGGTTAGCCGAGCAAATGATCTCAAAAATCTCTTCGTCGGAGAGGGGGTGAGTAAAGCTTCATTCTCCTCACTAGTAATCTTCTTGGTGAGCGTCCCATAAGGAAGGGGCGCTCGAGACACCTGACTCGGGTTTGGCCGAAAGGAGAGAGGAGAAAAAATCCACCACGTGGGAAATGATAAGGTTCTGATCCGAGACTCTAGCATTATTGATCAGCAGGCTGTCGATTGAGCAGCGTCTGCGTCTACCATTAGCGATGGCGAAAATAAGCCATGGGAGAATCGCCTTTCAATGTCTAATTAATAGTTCCCCTTTGGCGCCAGTAAATCTCAGCCTAGCGATGCAATGCATGAAGGCCTCTTCGAGGGAGTACCACATCTGCCACTCATGATCAGAGAGCCCGGGCCCATCGGGCAAAGCGTCAAGGGAATTGATCTGCCCGATCAGATGTGTCTTTTCCATGTGCGTGTCTTCCACCCGATTGCGGGCCCAGCCACGAACAAACTTACAAAGAGAGTACGAGGAGTGGTGCCAATCATCCATTGGCCTGAAAGAGCGTCTACCTGTAGAGAGATAAGAGGTGATCTTAGCAGAGATTAGGTCATAGAAGGCATTGATCAGTAACCAAGAAGCGTCAAACTGGAAGCGAGAGGGAGCAATCTGAGATTCAAGCCCAGCATCAAGGATAAGGGGTGAGTCATCAGATCCAACAATGGATTTAGCTTTCAACGGTGCACGAGGGAATAGAGCATCCCAGCTATAGCACACAAAGACACTGTCAAGAACCGAACAGAATGTAGATGACTGATAATTCGTCCAGGTAAAGCGAGCTCCCACCCTAAGGATTTCGCGAAGAGCACAGTCGCGGATGGAACCATTGAATGAGTCATCAAGGGGACACGAAAAATTTCTGTTGTATTGTCCATTGGAGAATGAAGTAAGTTAAAGTCACCACCCACCAGGATGGGAATGGTACACGATTCAATTTTAATCGCAATCTCATCGAGGAACAACGAGGAAAGAGAGTGATCAGCAGGCCTGTAGGACCTTGAAGTATGTCTAGAGGGGGGGGTGATTAGACTACTTGACCAATTAAAAACTTAACCTTTTCCCAATTTTAGAGTTTGGCAGATTTTAGCTATCTTAGGACAAGTCAAGCAATCATCACACAAATCAAGGAAGCATGCAAAGAGTATATGGGCAGCGGAAATTAAAGCATGCAACTTGCAAGAAGGTAAAGGGAAGGGTTTGGAGGATTCAAACGCACTTGGAGACACGGATGATTTTGGCGTGGTTCCGATAGGTGGTGCTATCGTACATCCACGTTGATGGAGACTTCAACCCACGAAGGGTAACGGTTGCGCGGGTCCACGGAGGGCTCCACCCACGAAGGGTCCACAAAGAAACAACCTTGTCTATCCCACCATGGCCGTCTCCCACGAAGGACTTGCCTCACTAGCGGTAGATCTTCACGAAGTAGGCGATCTCCTTGCCCTTACAAACTCCTTGGTTCAACTCCACAATCTTGTCGGAGGCTCCCAAGTGACACCTAGCCAATCTAGGAGACACCACTCTCCAAGAAGTAACAAATGGTGCATTGATGATGAATGCCTTGCTCTTGTGCTTCAAATGATAGTCTCCCCAACACTCAACTCTCTCTCATAGGATTTGGATTTGGTGGAAAGAGGATTTGAGTGGAAAGCAACTTGGGGAAGGCTAGAGATCAAGATTCATATGGTAGGAATGGAATATCTTGGCCTCAACACATGAGTAGGTGGTTCTCTCTCAGAAATGGTAAGTTGGAAGTGTAGGTTTAGTCTGATGGCTCTCTCCGCGAATGAAGAGGAGGTGGAGGGGTATATATAGCCTCCACACAAAATCTAACCGTTACACACAATTTACCAAACTCGGTGGGACCGATTCAACAGACTCGGTCGGACCGATTTAGTAAACCTAGTGACCGTTAGTGATTTTCGGTGGGACTGACATGCAACTCGGTGAGACCGATTCGGTTAGGGTTAGGGCATAATGTAATCTCGGTAAGACCGATTACACAAACTCGGTGTGACCGATTTTGGTGATAAGCTTTCCAGAGAGTTGGTCAGGTAAACTCGGTGGGACCGATTTGCTCTTTTCGGTGAGGCTGAAATGTTACAAAAGGGAAACAAAGAGTTTACATTGCAATCTCGGTGGGACCGATCGCTCACTTCGGTTTGACCGAAACGTTACGAAGGGAAACAGAGAGATTACAATCCCATCTCGGTGTGACCGAGATCCCTGTTGGTAGGATCGATTTGCCTAGGGTTTGTGGCAGTGGCTATGACTTTTGAAATCGGTGGCGCCGGATAGGAAGAATCGGTGTGATCGATTTTGGCTCTAGGTTTAGGTCATTTGTGGATTGAGAAAGTAGTTGAGGGTTTTGGAGCATATCACTAAGAACATGAAGCAAGAGGCTCATTAAGCAACACCTCATCCCTCCTTGATAGTATTGGCTTTTCCTATAGACTCAATGTGATCTTGGATCACTGAAATATAAAATGAAGAGTCTTGAGCTTTTGAGCTTGAGCCAATCCTTTGTCCTTAGTATTTTGAGGGATCCACTTTCATCATCCATGCCATGCCATTCATTGAGCTTTCCTGAAATAATAGTCTTGGAATAGCATTAGCTCAATGAGCTATATTTTGTTATGAATTACCAAAACCACCTAGGGATAGTTGCACTTTCAATCTCCCCCTTTTTGGTAATTGATGACAACATATAGATCAAAGCTTCGACAAATGATAATAAGATTGAAAAACATCGTCGCTTTGAGAAGTGTGTGATAAGCAAGAGCTCCCCCTAAATTTGTGCATAGTTTAAGATTTGCTTTGGACTGCAAATGCACAAGGAATTAGGCTCATGGGTTACTCTTCCATGTCACATACATCTTGGTGGAGCGCTCAAAATGATAAATATCGAATACATGCACTCATCACCAAGAAAAGTGAATGATCACATATGGATAGATAAGATAATATCATCAAACATGCATAAGTGTAGCTTATGATCAAACACATGATCATCAATGTCTCACAAAAATAGCATAGTATCTCAAGCAATCAAAAGCAAACAAGTTTTAACCACCAAATCAAGAGAGAATAAAAGCAACACACACTCTCTCTCGAAGCCTATGATCTATACATTTTTCTCCCCCTTTGGCAACAAGTTACCAAAAAGTTCATAAAAATGCATAGTGCTAGATCGTCTCTCAGGCTTGATCTTCAGGTGGTGGTGTAGAGATGGCTCCTTGCACGAAGGCTTCAGTTTATGTAGAGGGAGCTGGAGGAGTTGGTGCTGGAGCTGGTTGCACTGGAGCTGTAGGAGTTGTAGCTGGTGCAGATGATGTGGCTCTAGTGTCTGGCACAGGCACTGCAGCTGACCTCTGAGCTCTAGGCACTCTGGCAAATACATTAGTGGTAGTCTTGCCCTTTCTCTCCTGCATGTCATCCTGGAGCTGCTCCACAACTGACTGAATCTCAGTTACTTTGACATCTAGATCATAGAATTTTTGTTCCATGATTCTTTCCAAGCTCTCCTGGTTTTGAGTTAAGGTGGCCAACCCCTTCTCAATCCTCAGTGTTGATGCTATTAAGTAACCAAGCTGCTCCTACTTGTTCTTCAAGAAATACTCAAATGCCTCCTCTTGAGTTGGCATCTTGGCACCCTTCTCCTTCCTTGCCTTCTCCTTCTTCTCTTGAGCATGTACAGATGATGGATCATTCTCATTCATGACAACCTCATTGTCCTCAAAGTCTGGATAAAGTGGAAAATGTTCCTTATCCAATAGATATTTGCTTGTTCCCATCTTTGAGTTAATCAACTCCTGAATCTGAGGGGCATATCCACAGCTCCTCTTCTGATCTGCTGCAGTCCTCTTAATGGTTTCAACCATAAGGCTCATGACTTTGAATTTCTGAGGCACATCAAACAAATGCAACATGTTGATTGCATGCCCTCTGATCATGTTGTGGTCACCAGACTTAGGCAATAGAGTGTGCCTTAGGATCCAATTGATTGTGGGCAGCCCTGACAGAAGAAAGTGGACTGACCCAAACTTATGTGTCTCAATGGCTTTGTCTGGGATCTCCTTGTACATGTGTGCCATGGAATTGTGGTCCATCTTGTTCTTGGCATATACATCCAGGTCATCATCATTTTCCTTTGGGGCATTGATCAGTCTTGCCCATTCCTCAATAGTGGACTGGTACATTGTACCTTCAGACATCCAAACTATCCTCCCATTTGGATAGAAGTGTGCTGTGGAGTAGAATTGCATGATAAGTTCATCATTCCAGTTGGTGAGCTTTTGCCCAACATAATCTGCAACTCCACAAGCAACAAAAATGTCTTGCACTCCAGGATAGTTCTCTTCATTTTCCTTTATGTAGGTCCAGTCGACCCACCTCATATCACATACTATGGGCTTCTTGTCCAATAAGATTATCTCATAGAAGTCATGTTGTTCCTTTGTATGGAACCTGTAATCAACAGCAGTTCTTCTCCTTGTGGCATATGGATCTATCAGCCTCCATAGCCTCAACCCTGAGTCTCTTCTGATGTTCATGTCCTCAGCCACATGATGGGCATCATTGTGGTCTGGTATCTTGGGCTTGAGCTTCCGTAGGACCTGTCCTTCTTCATCAGCAACATTAGGCACTGGGGCCTTGTTCTTCTCAGCAGCTGGAATACTCCTGGTATTCCTTTTTGGTGCAAGATTGGCCTTGGGGGCAGCTTTGGGTGCTTCCTTGGGCTTTGATGTTGCAGCCCCTGATCTAATAGCATCACCCATAAGCTTTGGTGCCTTGGGTGCTGGTGCAGCTACCTCTTCTTCCTCTTCCATCATGGAAGGTTGCCCAACAACTCTGGCTGTGGTCTTCTTGACCCTTTCCTTCCTTTTCTTTCCTTCAACAGCTGGCTCTTTGGATTGAGATTCCAAAGGAATTTGAGGGGAGACTCTGGCTTTGGACATTGGTTGTCTTCCTGCTGGCCTTTTAATCTTCATGCCTGGCTTTACTGCAGTTGAGCTGAACTTCTTCTTGAGCTATACTTTCTTGGAAGTAGCCTCATCCTCTTCAGCTCTATAATCCTCATCTTCAGAGTCTGAAGTTCTCTTCTTCCTTTTCCTGGTAGCAGCCTTAGGCAGGTTGCTAGGAGTGCTTCTGCTGCCTTCATCTGAAGTGCTGGAGGGACTAGTGCCTTGACTCATGTCAATCTGCTCTTCTGACCTGTTCTGGCTGTCACTCTGGTCTGACATGCTGCAAACACTGACTGCTGACCCTGTGAAGAGTTATAGATGAGATAGAGTGGATGAGCATCACAAAATGCAGAGATTTTTGCAAAAGAATGATTCAAAAATTCAGTTTTAGTTTTCCACAAAAAGCATTTCGGATCAACCGAAGTAGTTTTGGAACCTAAACTGATGAACTCGGTTGGACCGAGTCACAGTTCGGTGGCACCGAGACTGCTAGGGTTTCACAAAGTCCTAAAATCGGTCTCACCGATTAGCAATTCTCGGTCAGACCGAGAGTTACTAGTGCAATGGCATAAGACAAATCGGTGGGACCGAGTTTTTCAACTCGGTGGGTCCGAGATGGTTTCGGCGGAAACCTAACCCTAAAATTTTGAACCTCATCTAATCTACGGATTGCATTGACTGGATAGGAGTGTTTCAATCATGGCAAGAATCAATAAGAACACAATGTGCTAGGAATCAGACGAGGATAGCACAGTGATCGAGTCCATACCCTAGCTCGGCGATGAACTCACTATGGCGGCAACGGCGGGGTTGAATTCCGTTGACGGCGACGGAGACCAGCGACAGGAGGCGGCTGGCGACAAGGAGACGATCCGGAGACCTTGGAGGCAGAGCGAGCTATTGCGCGGGCGAAGGGGTTCGGAGAAATTTCCAAATTTTTGCCCATGACTATATATAGCCCGACCCTGTCGGTGTGACCGAGTGGAACAACTCGGTGGCACCGAGATGCATAACTGTGTACAGTTACAGCAACTCAGTGTGATCGAAAAGTTCAAATCGGTTGCACCAAGATCGAAAACTCAGATCGACTTAATGATCTCGGTAGGACCGAAATGGAGGAATCGGTCAGACCGAGAATCACAAAGAAGTTTTGGAAGTTTAAGTCTATGACGAATCAGGGACTCTGAGTGCTCCTCACACAGAGTGGTTCGAATCTGACTTGATCAAATTTTGTGATGTAGCATGAATAGAGTTTGAGACGAGAAAAGCATAGATAGCTAGAGAAGGTTCTTAGGCATTCTTGTCCATCCACTTGGCAAAAATAAAAAGAGGGAAATCAATCAAAACAACAAGTGGATGTCCTTGAATGAGTAAAATATGCACCAACATGCTCACACAATAAGATGGCAAATGAGATATGTGGCAAAACATGCACAACCAATTCTAGCATCTATCAAACAATTGGCGATGACTAGGTCATCTATATATGAGTATATTGACTTAGGAGTCAAATGAAAACATTTGATCATAGGTCATACTCATCGTTTAAGCTCAAGTGGGGTTACCACTTTTACATAATGCATTGATGTGTTCACACCATTAGAGTTGCTTTGACTCAATTCTTAGAGTTAAGCTCCCCCTAGATGTGAGATCTACCCTTAAAGGGATGAACTAACCTTGGGTTTTGTCGATGATGACTTCATATAGGTGTTGAAGATGTGGATGCTCAATGTTGATGTAGATCATTTGGAGCAATCCGTTGGAGTGAGTTGCACTTTCAACTTACCTACATGGGTTAGTCCCACAAGGAACAAACAAGAATATCCATAGACATAGAGTGATGCACACACAAGATGATGTCCATGAAATCATTAGGTTACCTTGTCCCTTGCCTTACCAACATGAGGGTTTGTGACTCCTTGAACTAGTGCAAGATGTGGAAGTTGATTACACTTGTCCTTTCCATAATGATATGAGTGAAGAATGTTGGCGGAGTCACCCTCAAGAACTCTCTAGTTCTTCTTCTTCGGGATCCACATCATCTTGATGGGAATCCTTAGAGTTGTAGTTTTACTTGATGAAGTAGAACTTGACGTAGTCTTGGGAACCCACTTGAACGAGGCCTTAGGTGCTTCTTCAAATGCATCAATCTCTTCTTGAAGCTTGTCCTTGCCTTTGTTCTTGTGATCTTGTGGTGGAAGATCATCTTGTGCTTGTGTTCCCTTGAAGGAAGTAGGATCATACTTCACTTGTTGAGGAACAAACTTCGTCTTGGGGTATTGATCTTCTTCCCACTCAACTCCATTGGCATTGAACTTTTGTTCAAAACCAACACCTTGATTCTTCCGGTGTCTTCCTTGCTTGCGTACAATTTCCTCGAATTGCTTACTCCCGGCAAGGCTCTTGTAAACACCTTTCTCTATAATTCCCTTCAATAAGCTATTTTCTTGCTCAAGTGTAACTTGGCTAAGAGAATCATTAGTGGAATCAAGAGAACTTCTAGAAGCAACAATATTGACATTGTTATTGTTACTACTAGAGGAAGTATCTTTCTTGTACTTGTTACTAGACTTGACTTGAGGCATGTAAGTAGATAAGAGTAAACGCTTGCAATGTAAGAAGAACTTTTCTTACGGAGATCATCATTGATTGCTTTTAAGAATTCATGCTCTTGCTCAAGATTGAGCTTTTCAAAGCGTAACTTCTCATGAGCCCTTAAAAGTTCTCGATGATCTTCGAAGATAGTTTCATGAGCCAACTTAAGAGTGTTTAGTTCTTTAGTTAGAAGCTCAATCTTCTCCTTATCATTATCATTCATTTTATCTTGATTAGCATGATTAATTGACGTTTCATCATAGTATTCATCACTAGAGTTGTCAACAAGTAGATCATCATCCACAAGCAAGTCATCTTCATCACTATTGAAATCAACATACTCAGGATGTGTTACCTTTGGACCTTTGGCCATGAAGCATCTTCCAATTCCTTCATTTGGTGAATCAAATATGTTGTAGGAGTTGGTTGACACAAGTGCTAGACCGGCAACACCTTCATCTTGAGTATATTCGGAGTCGGAGTGATAGCTTCTCTCGGAGTGATTGTCGGAGTCGGAGCCGGATACCCATTCACCAACATGAGCTTGATGTCTTCGTTTTGTGTAGCTCCTTGATGACTTGTACTTCCTTTCCGAATCCTTGCTTCTCCATGAGGGTCTTCGTTCATAACGATCATCTCTACTCCTCCTCTCTCTTGGTGGTGATTCTTCTCTTTTGCTTCTTCTTCTTGGAGAATCTTCTCTTTTTTTGTAGGGTGCCGTACACTCATTGGAATAGTGTCCAGGTCTCCCACAATTGTAGCAATTGCGCTTTCGACTAGAAGATCTTTTGTCATGGTAAGACCTTGTCTTGGAGCTTCTTTCTTTGCTTCTACTCTTGTAGAATTTGTTGAAGTTCTTCACCATTAAGCTCAATTCTTCATTGAAGGTTTGTTTCTCACTTGATGATGTGGGGGCTTCACTTGAGGCTTTGTAAGCACCACTTGACTTGTTGTGAAGTTCCTACTTATCCTTGAGTGACATCTCATGGGCAACAATTCTTCCAATGACTTCCGTTGGCTTGAGATCTTTGTAGTTTGGCATCATTTGGATCAATGTGCACACGGTATCATATTTTCCATCCAATGCTCTTAGGATCTTCTTGATGATGAATCTGTCGGTCATCTCTTCACTCCCTAAGCCGGCAATCTCATTTGTAATAAGAGCAAGCCTAGAGTACATTTCAGCGACACCTTCACCATCCTTCATTTTGAACTTGTCAAGCTGACTTTGGAGCACATCCAACTTGGATTCCTTGACGGATTCGGTACCTTCATGCATATCAATCAAAGTATCCCAAATTTCCTTTGCATTCTCAAGATGGCTAATTTTGTTGAATTCTTTGGGGCACAATCCGTTGAAGATGATATCACAAGCTTGAGCGTTGTATTGCAGCATCTTCAATTCTTCTGCATTAGCTTCACGGTTCGGCTCTCTCCCATCAAAGAATTCACCTTGCGAGCCAATACAAATAATTGCCCAAACGGCAGGGTTATGTCCGAGAATATGCATTTTCATCTTATGCTTCCAACTAGAAAAGTTAGTACCATCAAAGTAAGGACCTCTACGGTGATTATTTCCCTCGCTAGACGCCATACTCTCCTAGGTTGTGAAACCACGGCTATGACCACCAAAGCTATGGAAATCAAAGCAAATGGAGACCAAAGCTCTGATACCACTTGTAGGACCTTGAAGTATGTCTAGAGGGGGAGGGGTGATTAGACTACTTGACCAATCAAAAACTTAACCTTTTCCCAATTTTAGAGTTTGGCAGATTTTAGCTATCTTAGGACAAGTCAAGCAATCACCACACAAATCAAGCAAGCATGCAAAGAGTATATGGGCAGCGGAAATTAAAGCATGCAACTTGCAAGAAGGTAAAGGGAAGGGTTTGGAGGATTCAAACACAATTGGAGACACGGATGTTTTTGGCGTGGTTCCGATAGGTGGTGCTATCGTACATCCCCGTTGATGGAGACTTCAACCCACGAAGGATAACGGTTGCGCGAGTCCATGGAGGGCTCCACCCACAAAGGGTCCACGACGAAGCAACCTTGTCTATCCCACCATGGCCGTCGCCCACGAAGGACTTGCCTCACTAGCGGTAGATCTTCACGAAGTAGGCGATCTCCTTGCCCTTACAAACTCCTTGGTTCAAGTCCACAATCTTGTCGGAGGCTCCCAAGTGACACCTAGCCAATCTAGGAGACACCACTCTCCGAGAAGTAAAAAATGGTGCGTTGATGATGAACTCCTTGCTCTTGTACTTCAAATGATAGTCTCCCCAACACTCAACTCTCTCTCATAGGATTTAGATCTGGTGGAAAGAGGATTTGAGTGGAAAGAAACTTGGGGAAGGCTAGAGATCAAGATTCATATGGTAGGAATGGAATATCTTGGCCTCAACACATGAATAGGTGGTTCTCTCTCAGAAATGGTAAGTTGGAAGTGTAGGTTTAGTCTGATGGCTCTCTCCATGGATGAAGAGGAGTGGAGGGTTATATATAGCCTCCACACAAAATCTAACCGTTACACACAATTTACCAAACTCGGTGGGACCGATTCAACAGACTCGGTCGGACTGATTTAGTAAACCTAGTGACCGTTAGTGATTTTCAGTGGGACTGACATGCAACTCGGTGAGACCGATTCGGTTAGGGTTAGGGCATAACGTAATCTCAGTAAGACCGATTACACAAACTCGGTGAGACCGATTTTGGTAATAAGCTTTCCAGAGAGTTGGTCAGGTAAACTCGGTGGGATCGATTTGCTCTTTTCGGTGAGACTGAAATGTTACAAAAGGGAAACAGAGAGTTTACGTTGCAATCTTGGTGGGACCGATCGCTCACTTTAGTTTGACCGAAATGTTACGAAGGGAAACAATGAGATTATAATCCCATCTCGGTGTGACCGAGATCCCTATCGGTAGGACCGATTTGCCTAGGGTTTGTGGCAGTGGCTATGACTTTTGAAATCGGTGGCGCCGGATAGGAAGAATCGGTGTGACCGATTTTGGCTCTGGGTTTAGGTCATTTGTGGATGTGAGAAAGTAGCTGAGGGTTTTGGAGCATATCACTAAGCACATGAAGCAAGAGGCTCATTAAGCAACACCTCATCCCTCCTTGATAGTATTGGCTTTTCCTATAGACTCATCTGATCTTGTATCACTAAAATATAAAATGAAGAGTCTTGAGCTTTTGAGCTTGAGCCAATCCTTTGTCCTTAGTATTTTGAGGGATCCACTTTCATCATCCATGCCATGCCATTCATTGAGCTTTCCTGAAATAATAGTCTTGGAATAGCATTAGCTCAATGAGCTATATGTTGTTATGAATTACCAAAACCACCTAGGGATAGTTGCACTTTCAAGGCCCGTATACAACCATGACCTCCCAAAGAACATTCATTTGATGATGAAACACTACAGTACTTTCCCAAAACACACCATGATCAAAGGCCACAAAGTCAAAGACGTCATGCTTAGTTCCAATCAGGATCCCACCGGAGTGACCAGAGGAGGGTAAGCAGTTCCAATCAAACCTATCGACACCCGCAATCACGGAGAGCTCGTTAGGAGAGAATGATCCTTTAAACGTTTCAACTAACCCTACTATGTCAATACTATCACCTCTAACCACATCTCTCAGTTAGTCCCGGCGCCCCTAGTGCTGAAGCCCCTAATGTTCTAGAATAAGGCCCTCATCTGGCAGATAGGTTTTTGATATGTCTCCAATGTATCTATAATTTATGAAGTATTCATGCTCTTATATTATCATTCTTGGGTGTTTTACAATCATTTTATAGCAACTTTAATATCATTTTTGGGACTAACCTATTGACATAGTGCCCAGTGCCACTTGCTGTTTTTGCTTGTTTTTTACATCGCAGGAAATTAATATCATGGCTACAGAGGCTTGCGGCAGCGAAACTTATGATCTAGGGTTACCCTGAGGGTTTTTGGAATATTTGACATTTTATAGGGCGAAGAGGCGGTGCGGGAGGCCACCGAGGTGGGCACAACCCATCAGGGCGCTCCTAGGCCCCCCAGGCACGCCCAGGTAGGTTGTGCCCCCCTCGGCACACCCCTCTGGTACTTCTCTGGCCCATCCTGGTTGTTCTGGTCCAAAAAATTCTCCAAATTTTTTTGTTGTGTTTGGACTTCGTTTGAAGATATTTTATATCGCATCCCACATGATTCTTTCTAGTAAACTGTTTGTGGTATACCTAATTTTTTTCATTATGTCTTGAAGGGCAAAATGGTGTTACGGAGGGAAAGGACGGTGTTTGAATTGCTAGAACATTTATGTACAGTGAACATGCAACTACATGAGTGTCGTGTTTAAATTTGGAATTATTTCGGGTTCGTTTGGCATTTTTATGGATTAATTGAGTTTCTTGGCATTTAATGTGCATAATTCAAATTTGAACTACAAGCACATGCTCCAGTGCCCCAAAGTTTGTTGAAAAATCACATGTGTGTCTTTGGGTGAATTTATAGGTCCCATGCAAGAAATGGGAATGAAATTCAAACATATGGGCATCGTGGCTCGGTCGGGAACATTGAGAAACTTGGTTTTTTTAATTCCTGGAAATTCAGAACTCGCTTGAAAATCATGAAACTTGGCATGGTGTCATGTCATGGCACTAACATGTTGTGGGAAAAAAGTTGGCCGCATTTGGACAAGTTTTTGGTATAAGCTTCTTGCAAACCGGAGCTTCTCTCGAGAAGACTCGTGGTTCCCGAGGGGGGACGTGTCACCTTTGTGTTTGAAACGATATACGCTGCCTCCCCCCCCTTAGTTTTTTACAGAGGCAACATAGAACTATATGAGTGCCGTGTTAAAATTTGGAATTATTCCGGGTTCGTTTGGACTTTCTTATACATTAATTGAATTTCTGGTCATTTAATATGCATAATTCAAATTTGAACTACAAGCACATGCTCCAATGCACAAAAGTTGGTTGAAAAATCACATGTGTGTCTTTGGGTGGATTTCTAGGTCTCATGGAAGAAATGGGAATGAAATTCAAACATCTAGGCGTCGTGGCTCGGCCGAAAAAATTGAGAAACTTGGTTTTTTAATTGATGTAAATCCAAAACACGCCTAAAAATCATGAAACTTGGCATGGTGTCATGACATGGCACCAACATGGTGCGGTAAAATTTTTGGCCGAATTGGGACAAGCTTTGGTATAATCTTCTTGCAAATAGGAGCTTCTCTCAAGAAGGCTTGTGGTTCCGAGAGGAACGTGTCACCTCCATGTGCGAAACAACATACGTACATTGCCTTCTCCCGCCTTAATTTTGTTACACAGGTAGATTAGACCAAATAGAAGTATCGTGCTAATTTTTTTAATTATTCCATTTGACCTTTTTTATACATTAATTGAATTTCTGGTCATTTAATGTGCATAATTCAAATTTGAACTACAAGCACATGCTCCAGTGCACCAAAGTTGGTTGAAAAATCACATGTGTGTCCTTGGGTGAATTAGGTCCCATGCAAGAAATGAGAATGAAATTCAAACATCTGGGCGTCGTGGCTTGGCCGGAAAGATTGAGAAACTTGGTTTTTTAACTCTGAAAGTGCGTTACGTCGACTAGGGGGGTGAATAGGCAATTTTTAAGAATTCTTCACTGAGAAATTTCAGGGTGAGGAAATTCCTATGTTAAGAACTACTAGCATCGAAATAAGTACTTGGATATAAGCATAACAGAGCAACAACATAGTCATCATGATGAAATGAAAGACAAACACAGAGTACAGAAAGCGTATACACAGGATAAGCAGGATGAAGACAATGTGACTGAAGATATAGGATTGAAGAAATAGAGAAAGTCTTTAGTCAAAGTCTTCAGACAGTAATGATCAGGTTCATCAACACATAACTGAGGAATTGAAAGGGTTGAGGAAATAGAACCAGCAAGCCTGGTGAAGACAATGATTTGGTAGACCAGTTCCAACTGTTGTGACAGTTGTATATCTGGTTGGAGCGGCTGAGTATTTAAACTCGAGGACACACAGTCCCGGACACACAGTCCTCACCATATTCTCCTTGAGCTAAGATCACACAGACCTCGCCCAATAGTAGTGGTAAGTCTTCACAGGTGACTTCCAAACCTTCACAGACTCGGTCACTCGGCAATCCACAATTCCTCTTGGATGCTCAGACCATGACGCCTAACCGTGTGGAGGATACACAGTCCTCAAAGGTAACAATCATCGATTCCACATAGGAACAATCTCTTCAGTGATGCTCAATCACTTTGGGTTTGTTGGTTTGGGTTTGGGATTTGGGTTTTCCTCACTTGATGATTTTCGCTCAAAGTCCTCGGAGGATGGGATGCTCTCAAATGACAAGTGTTAGTTTCTCTTAGAGAAGCCAACCAGCTAGTGGTTGTAGGGGGCGGCTATTTATAGCCTAGGGAGCAGCCCAACATGATAAGACATAAATGCCCTTCCAGGATATGACCGTTAGGTGGTAGGATATTTTTGGACAACTGGCGCGTAGCACAGCAACGGTCGAATTTGAGGTTCGAATTCCTCAGGGCTATCATGTTCCTCATTATGTAGGCAATCTGCATTGGCGAATTCCTAACTCCTCAGTCAGGACAAATTCCTCAGGGACCAGAAGATCTTCGTCTCTATCACTGAAGATTGACTGAACTGATATGAGATTTCCAATGGCTTCACTCGAAAGGATTGGCTAGGTGTAGGATTTTGAGATGAGCATCACTTGGAAATCAGTTTCCTTAGTATTACCTCGACCCCCTTTAACAGTACGGTGTTTCCTATGACTCAAGAAGGAGAAAATGAAACTACAAAACAAAGTCTTCATGCTTCATAATCCTCTCATGAATATCCAAGTCATCAATGTCACACCAATTTCTTCACTTTCAAAGTCTTCAGGAGAACCAAAGTCTTCACACGAAGACATTCATTTTTAGGGGTTAACTTTCACTGTAAATATCAAACTCCTCATCGACTTATAGAACCTTTGTACACTCACAAACATATTAGTCCCTTAACCTATAAGTCTTCAATACACCAAAATCACTAAGGGGCACTAGATGCAGTTACAATCTCCCCCTTTTTGGTGATTGATGACAATATAGGTTAAGTTTTCAGCGGGGATAAACATATGAATTGAAAGTGATCTATATTGAGGAATTTGATTGCAAGATATAGAAGAACTCCCCCTGAAGAAGTGCATAGTGAGAAATTTTCTTATGAAGCAATGCACATTTGAAGAGTAGAATCATGGAGATCTCCCCCTATATCTTGTAATTCATACACGCATTTAACATATCGAATGAAGAATTTGAAATGCATGATGAAATATGGTGACTGATGTAATTCAGCATGCGTGCATAACATATATGAGGAAATAGCATGCAGAAAACAAGGCAAAAGTATCAGGTCACCGCCGGACTTAAGTTTACAACTCAATCAACAAACACTTCAGAAGAGCGAGAGTTGCAACTTAACAAAAATAAATGCTTATATAGATAGACCCGCTTCAAGACTAACTCAAAGTTCTCCCCCTTTGTCATCAAATGACCAAAAGGTATGAAAAATGAGGACTGACGCCCCTGAAGAATTTCATCACGAAGTTGATGGAGGAGCGCCAGTGTTGTTCGGGTCGGTTGTTGGAGTAGGGCCTGCCGCAGTGTCGTCCAAGTCGTCATTTTCATCTATGTCGCGTGATGAAGAATAGGAGCTGGGTACCAAGGGAGGAACTTTGACTTTCTTGAATTTCTTCGCCGAAGGCTTAGACCAGCTGAAGTCCTGCTTGAAACCCATCTGCTTGAGATCCTCATCACCGTAGAGATGAGACAGAATAGCCCAGGTGTGATCAAAAACTTCATTGAGGTAGTAATGGTTCTTCTTCACTAGATTATACATAGCAGTCATGTTGTGAAGAATTGAACCAAACTGACGCTTGACCCATTTATGATTGCGATCGACCTTCTGATGAAGACTGAGGAGAAGCTCACAATCAGTCATCACCCTTGGAGTTGTTGCCTGAGGACTTTGCTTTGAGGCATTGGCGACAGAATCATAAGTGGCAGAGTCATCATTGGTGGAGTATGAGGCAGCTTTGTGAAACTGTCCATCCAATGGACGAATTGCAGTGGTCTTGCCCTTTTCATCTGCTAAGGAAAATGTTCACTTGAGGACTTCAATAGGGGGCAAGTAACTGCCATGGTTGAGTGTGTCAGCTTTGTAGTTGAGTGAAGACCTTTATCTGAGGAATCTCATAATCCAGGGAGCATAAGGTTTCAACTCAAAGGGAGACATTGCAGTTTGCCAGAGTCCTCATGAAGAAATCATGGTAGTTCACTGGAATACCATGCATGATATTGAATAGCAGATTCTTCATGATGTCAACCACTTCTTCCTCATTCGAGTCGTGGCCTTTGATTGGACTCAATGTCTTGGTTAGAATGCGATATACAGTCCTAGGCACATAATACAATTCCTTCGCAAGGAACTTTGTCCTTGAGGCTTGACCAGGCTTCAATGGCTTCATCAAAACTTGCATGAAGTGATCAGACAACTCAGTTTCATTGTAGATAAGACGCGCACCTTCTGGGGGAGGACTGACAGGCATGGCATGAAGCAATTCAGTGGCCGGTGCTTTAAAGTGAGTATTTTCTATCATCCAGTCCAACACCCAAGAGTTCACATCTTCGGCATTTCCGGTGATGTGCAGCATCGCATATAACTGAAGAATGAGTTCTTCATTCCAATCACAGATGTCAGTGCAGAAGTTTAGCAATCCAGCATCATGAATAGTAGTGAGGACTGGTGCAAAGCAAGGCAGTGATTCCATATCCACATGAGGAATGTGCTCATGGTAGAAGACTTTGTCTTTGTTGAAAAGCAGTGAAGCATAAAAATTTGCTTGGCTGGCAGTCCAGAAACGCTTTCTTCCCAGACGAGCGGAGTCATAAGGATTGTAGTCAGTGAAGAACACATGCTCATTGAAGAAGGCATCAACCTTGAATTCTGGAGTCTTGGAGAATGGATTCTTCGGCTTTGGCTGAGGAGTATCAGTCAGTTGCAGCACAACCTCAGGAATCTCAACCTTAGGAGCCGCAGGCTGAGGAATTTGAACTTCTGCTTTAGTTGCAGCCTGGGCCTCCATTTCTTCAGTAGCTTTGTCATCAGCACTAGTGGCTAGAATATCTTCAGGAATGGAAGGGGTAGTATGAATTTCATCAGAGCCCATCTGAACTTCAGTTGGTACTAGGCACTGAGGAATTTGTTGTAGTGGTGTGAACAGAGGAGAGCTGGGGTGCTGACTGCTACGTCTTGAGCTTGCGTTGGTTTTCCTTGAAGAGGAAAGGGTGATGCAACAATAGTAGCGTAAGTATTTCCCTCAGTTTTTGAGAACCAAGGTATCAATCCAGTAGGAGGCTCCTCAAAAGTCCCACGCACCTACACAAACGAACAAAGAACTCGCAACCAATGCAATAAAGGGGTTGTCAATCCCTTCACGGCCACTTGCGAAAGTGAGATATGGTAGAGATAGTATGATAAGATAAATATATTTTTGGTATTTTATAATATAGATGCAAAAATTAAAGATGCAAATAAAAGTAGATTGAAAGCAAATATGATAAAAGATAGACCCGGGGGCCATAGGTTTCACTAGAGGCTTCTCTCAAGTTAGCATAAGTATTACGGTGGGTGAACAAATTACTGTCGAGCAATTGATAGAAAAGCGGAAAATTATGAGATTATCTAGGCATGATCATGTATATAGGCATCACGTCCGTAACAAGTAGACCGACTCCTGCCTGCATCTACTACTATTACTCCACACATCGACCGACTCCTGCCTGCATCTAGAGCATTAAGTTGATAAAGAACAGAGTAACACATTAAGCAAGATGACATGATGTAGAGGGATAAACTCACGCAATATGATATAAACCCCATCTTTTTATCCTCGATGGCAACAATATAATACGTGCCTTGCAACCCTTTCTGTCACTGGGTAAGGACACCGCAAGATTGAACCCAAAGCTAAGCACTTCTCCCATGGAAAGAAAGATCAATCTAGTAGGCCAAACCAAACTGATAATTCGAAGAGATTTGCAAAGATAACTCAATCATACATAAAAGAATTCAGAGGAGATTCAAATATTTCTCATAGATAAACTTGATCATAAACCCACAATTCATCGGATCTCAACAAACACACCGCAAAAAGAGTTTACATCGAATAGATCACCACAAGAGAGGGGGAGAACATTGTATTGAGATCCAAAAAGAGAGAAGAGGCCATCTAGCTAATAACTATGGACCCGAAGGTCTGTGGTAAACTACTCACAACTCATCGGAGGGGCTATGGTGTTGATGTAGAAGCCCTCCATGGTCGATTCCCCCTCCGGTGGAGCGCCGGCGAAGGCTCCAAGATGGGAGCTCACGGATACAGAAGGTTACGGTGGTGGAAATTGTGTTTTGGTGGCTCCCTGGATGTTTTTGGGGTATGTAGGCTTATATAGGAGGAAGAAGTATGTCGGTGGCCGCCCGAGGGGCCCACGAGACAGGGGGTGCGCCCTATAGGGGTGGGCGCGCCCTACCCTCTCTTCGTCACCTTGGCTGCTTCTTGACTTGCACTCCAAGTCCTCTGGATCACGTTCGTTCCAAAAATCACGCTCCCGAAGGTTTCATTCCGTTTAGACTCCGTTTGATATTCCTTTTCTTCGAAATACTGAAATAGGCAAAAAAAACAGCAATACGGGCTGGGCCTCCGGTTAGTAGGTTAGTCCCAAAAAATGATATAAATGTGTAAAATAAATCCCATAAACATCCAAAAGGGGTAATATAATAGCATGGAACAATCAAAAATTATAGATACGTTGGAGACGTATCAAGCATCCCCAAGCTTAATTCCTGCTCGTCCTCGAGTAGGTAAATGATAAAAACAGAATTTTTGATGTGGAATGCTACCTAGCGTAATTCTCAATGTAATTTTCTTTATTGTGGCATGAATGTTCAGATCCAAATGATTCAAGATAAAAGCTTATAAAACATTAAAAAATAATGCTTCAAAGCATACTAACAAATAATCATGTCCTATCAAAATAGCATAGCCAAAGAAAGCTTATCCCTACAAAATCATATAGTTAGGTCATGCTTCATTTTCATTACATAAAATACTCCCATCATGCACAACCCCGATGACGAGCCGAGCAATTGTTTCATACTTTTTAACGTGCTTCAGCTTTTCAACTCTTACGCAATACATGAGCGTAAGCCATGGACATAGCACTTAGGTGGTAAAAGATGGTGGTTGTGAGGACAAAAAGAGGGAGAAGATAGTCTCACATCAACTAGGTGTATCAACAGGCTATGGAGATGCCCATCAATAGATATCAATGTGAGTGAGTAGGGATTGCCATGCAACGGATGCACTAGAGCTATAAATATATGAAAGCTCAACAAAAAGAACTAAGTGGGTGTGCATCCAACTCGCTTGCTCACGAAGACCTAGGGCATTTTGAGGAATCCCATCATTGGAATATACAAGCCAAGTTCTATAATGAAAATTTCCCACTAGTATATGAAAGTGACAACATAGGAGACTCTCTATCATGAAGATCATGGTGCTACTTTGAAGCACAAGTGTGGAAAAAGAGATAGTAGCATTGTCCCTTCTCTCTTTTTCTCTCATTTTATTTTTTTCTCTCTTTTTTTTCTTTTCTTTTTTTCTTTGGCCTTTCCTTTTTTTTCTTTTTGGCCTTTCTCTTTTTTTCTTTTTGTAAAGTCCGAAGTCTCATCCCAACTTGTGGGGGAATCATAGTCTTCATCATCCTTTCCTCACTGAGACAATGCTCTAACAATGAAGATCATCACACTTTTATGGATTTACAACTCGAGAGTTACAACTCAAAGCTAGAACAAAATATGACTCTACATAAATGCCTCCGGCGGTGTACCGGGATATGCAATGAATCAAGAGCGACATGTATGAAAATTATGAAGGCGGCATTGCCACAAATACGATGTCAACTACATGATCATGCAAAGAGCAATATGACAATGATGAAACGTGTCATAATAAACAGAACGGTGGAAAGTTGCATGGCAATATATCTCGGAATGGCTATGGAAATGCCATAATAGGTAGGTATGGTGGCTATTTTGAGGAAGGTAAATAATGGGTTCAATACCGGCGAAAGTTGCGTGGTAATAAGAGAGGCTAGCAAAGTGGAAGGATGAGTGTGCATATATCCATGGACTCACATTAGTCATAAAGAACTCATATACTTATTGCAAAAGTCTACTTAGCCCTAGAAGCAAAGTACTACTACGCATGCCCCAAGAGGGATAGATTGGTAGGAAAAGACCATCGCTCGTCCCCGACTGCCACTCATAAGGAAGACAATCAAAAGAGCACCTCATGCAACAAATTTGTCACACAACTTTTACCATACGTGCATGCTATGGCACTTGCTAACTTCAACAAAAGTATTTCTCAATTTCCTAATTATACACTAGCATGACCCTAACATTACTACCTTTATATCTCAAAACAATTATCAAGCAACAAATTGATCATAGCATCCAATTCACTTCCTATGATAGTTTTTATTATACCCAACTTGGATGCTCATCATTCTAGGACCAAATTTGTAACCATAGCAAATACCATGCTGATCTAAAAGACTCTCAAAATAATATAAGTGAAGCATGAGAGTCTAGCAATTTCTTCAAAATTAATCCACCGCCATGCTCTAAAAGATATAAGTGAAGCACTAGAGCAAAAACTATCAAGCTCAAAAGATATAAGTGAAGCACAAAGCATATGTAGCAAATTATAATCAAGTGGGCTTCTCCCAAAAGGTGTGTACAGCAAGGATGATTGTGGTAAACTAAAAATCAAGGACTAATATAATACACGACGCTCAAAGCAAAACACATATCATGTGGCGAATAAAAATATAGCTCCAAGTAAAGTTACCAATGAACGAAGACGAAAGAGGGGATGCCTTCCCGGTGCATCCCCAAGCTTAGGCTTTTGTCTATCCTTGAATATATTGGGGTGCCAAGGGCATCCCCAAGCTTAGGCTCTTGCCACTCCTTATTCCATAGTCCATAAAAGCTTTACCCAAAACTTGAAAATTTCACAACACAAAACTCAACAGGAAATCTTATAAGCTCCGTTAGTGAAAGAAAACAAAACCACCACATGAGGTACTGTAATGAAATCATTCTTTTTTTGTTTTGGTGTTAAACCTACTATATTCCAACTTTTCTATGGTTCATACCCTTACATACTAGCCAAGATGCATCAAAATAAGCAAACAACACACGAAAAACAGAATCTGTCAAAAACAGAACATTCTGTAGAAATCTGTAAGTGACGCAAACTTCTGGAACTCTAAAAATCCTACCAAAATAGGAAGTACTGGTAAATTTGTTTATTGATCAGAAGCAAAAAGAATCAATTCAAAATCACGTTTCTGTGATTTACTAAAAAAATTCTAGTGAGCGCAAAGTTTCTGTTTTTCAGCATAATCAAATCAACTATCATCATAGGTTATCCTATAGGTTCTACTTGGCACAAACACTAATTAAAACATGAAAACACATCTAAACAGAAAGTAGATGCAAAATTTATTACTAAACAGGAACAAAAACAAGAAACATAAAGAAAATTGGGTTGCCTCCCAACTAGCGCTATTGTTTAACGCCCCTAGCTAGGCATAAAAGCGAAGGTAGATCTAAGTAGTGCCATCTTTGGCACTTGATTCATACGTAGCCCGCATGATAGATTCATAAGGTAATTTGACTTTCTTTCTTGGAAAGTTCTCCATTCCTTTCTTTAATGGAAATTGGAATCTAATATTCCCTTCCTTCATATCAATAATTTCACCAATCGTTCTAAGGAAAGGTCTACCAAGAATAATAGGGCAAGAAAAGATTGCAATCTATATCAAGAACGATAAAATATACGGGCACCAAATTCCTATTTGCAACAATGAGAACATCATTGATCCTTCCCATTGGATTTTTAATGGTGGAATCCGCAAGGTGCAAATTTATAGAGCAATCATCAAGATCATGGGAACCTAGAATATCACATAAAGTTTTCAGAATCGTGGAAACACTAGCACCCAAATCACACAAAGCAAAACACTCATGATCTTTAATTCTAATTTTTATAGTAGCATCATTAAGTTTTCTAGGTATAGAAACTTTCAAATTAAGTTTTTCATCATAAGATTGCATCAAAGCATCAATGATATGTTTGGTAAAAGCTTTATTTTGACTATAAGCATGTGGAGAATTAACAACGGATTGAAACAAGGAAATACAACCTTCTAAATGACAATTATCATAATCAAATTCCTTGAAATCCGAGATAGTGGGTTCAATGCTATTTAAAGTTATGACCTCTCCAATCCCACTTTTACCAATTTTAGCATCAAGATCTAAAAACTCCAAATTTTTGGGACGCCTTCTAAATAAAGTTGACTTATCTTCAGTCCCATAATTTTCAAGATTCATATTTCAAAACAAAGATCTAATAGGAGACACATCAATAACTTTAAGATCTTCATCCTTATTTTCATGGAAACTAGAAGAACACGCCTTTACAAAACAATCTTTCTTCGCACGCAATCTAGCGGTTCTTTCCTTGCACTCGTCAATGGAAATTCTCATTGCTTTGAGAGACTCATTGATATCATGCTTAGGAGGAGAAGATCTAAGTTTAAGAGAATCAACATCAAGCGAAAGTCTATCAATGTTCCTAGCCAAATCATCAACTTTGAGAATTTTTTCTTCAAGCAAGGCATTAAAATTCTTTTGAGAAATCATAAATTCTTTCACACTATTCTCAAAATCAGAGGGCATCTTATTAAAATAACCATAAGAATTATTGTAGGAATTTCCATAATTATTAGAGGAATTACTAGGGAACGGTCTAGAATTAAAGTTTCCTCTATAAGCATTGTTACCGAAACTATTCCTACCAACAAAATTCACATCCATAGATTCATTATTATTTTCAATCAAAGTAGACAAAGGCATTGTGGGGACCCCGACTCATAAGTCGTGATCATCGAATGCACATGTACAGTGATCCCAGAGATCAATGCTCACTGAACACACAGAAGCTGAATAACAAGAGTCTTACAACCATACATACCGTCTTACACAAATTATGACCATTATGGTCAAGTCTTACATAGATAAAGCCACAGGGGCTGAATACCAAATAAACTTAAGCAGCGGAAATCTTCGTCGATAAGTAGAACCCATGCCATCTGCCTTAACCCTACAGGCATTCTGACTGGGAAACGTCCTAGTTCGCATGTTCGTCTCCAAAGAACTCTTCTTTGAACTCCTGTTCTTCCATGCCTGGCCAATTAAATAACCAGTGGCAAGCCAATGAGTACTTTGAATGTACTCACAAGCAACCCATGATTGGAACAAGGCACAACAATGCAATGATACAACACTAAGTAGGTAATTTGTAGAAAGCTAGTTTTGAGTGCAATGACATGATCTATCAACCTGTAAAGCATGCATCATGAGAGAACAGATATCCTTATAACATAAGCGGAGTTGGACACCAATCCGACTTGATCATTGTGTCAAGCCATCTGACTTAACCCAAATATCCTTATCAACACACACACACACACACACACACACACACACACACGTGGTTTGAAAAAAAACTCTGGACGTAGTTTAAGTAGCACCGCCCAACTGTCCTTGACCGTGGACACGGCTATTCGAATAGTTTTACACTCTGCAAAGGTTGCACACTTTACCCACAAGATCTGGGGAACTTCCGTGTCATCCACGACCCGCGATACCTCAAGTACCCGGGGTAAGCACCCGATCACTATCTTTCCCTAGACGACACTAACAAGGAGTCCACTCGTTGTTCCATATCCTCACGATGTACATCATACGAGACTCACTCGAGATCGTAACATCCGAGAGGGGACGCAACGGTGTATCCGGTGCCCTGTAAAAACAGTCATGGCCGCCCTACCTGGCATGACCCCGTCCTGAGAGAGAGCACCAACTCTCCCCCGTCACTAGTAATGCAGGCTCCAAGCTAGTATCGGCCTAGGTAATCAATAGTGCCCTTTCCCATACAAGGGTAGAGTGGTTGCGCATGTAAGGTTGGGACAGTCGACAAATCTTAAATCTAATCCATTTTCGAAAACAACACACACACTTGCCTCGGTACACCACTTCGTCATCAAATGGTTACCCATCTCATCATCTCCCTCGGGCATAAGTGGCACCCGACGGGGTTTTCGAAAAGTCTTTTGAAAATACTTTGTCTCCTTCACCATGCATATACCCATCCCTTTTTGCGTAGCATCTACTTTAGCATCCTATCTACTCCCACCGGCATAACCCTCATAAGAAGGTAGGGTCATGCACAATGCAAGTATCAACGAGGAATTAACGGTGGCAAACCACCCCATGTGGTCACCAAAGTATCATGTCTCCGATGCAAGCAATAAAAGTGCTATATGACATGCATAAAAAGGGTTTCATAGACATGGTCAAAGGGCTGCTTGCCTTGATTGGCTTGGTCTTCAGGTTCTTCAAATCCTTCTCCTTCTTCTTCTTCAGCAACTTCGTCTAATACGGGATCTAATCATCGCAAGAAAATAATGAGAAAATAAGGCAATAGTAAAACAGAAAAATCAAATTGCTCAGAAAAATGTCAACTCATTTTTGTTAAATACTAGGGTGAAAACTAAGAAGGGAAAAATTCCTAGTTTTGGATTTGGAGTGGCATAATAGGAGAAATGGATTTACAAAGGTATATTTAAATGCTTAAAATCACATTTAAATATTTACAGTGAAGAAAAGTTTGTTGGATTTGAATGAAAGTTGCACCATTAAATAGGTTGCAATATTTCAGGAATTTAGGCGTTGGAATAATTTATTTGGACAAATATTCAACTCAGTGGAATTTTTGGAAAATTCATAGAAAAAGAAAAGGAAAAATGGCACTGTGCCACTGGTCCAGACAGGCCACAGTGCAGCAGGCCCAGAGGGAAAAGAGGCCCAGTTAAGCCAGCGCGCGCGCGCCAGGTTTTTAAACCTGACGGGCGGGGCCCAGCTGCCAGTGGGAAAGAGAGGGGGCGAGAGAGAGGTGAGGATGACAGGCAGGGCCCACCTGTCATCCCTAACCCTATGACAGAGGGCCGGCAAGCTCACAGGCGATGTTTGCGGGCACGGCGGGGTGAGCTGATGGCACTGTTGGACTCCTTGTCGTGTCACCGTTCGGGTGGTGCCCGAGTTGGCCGTAGGGGAGCAGTGGTTCACCGGTGACGAGGTTCACGGCGGAGGAGCATCAGGCGTCGATGGTTCCGGCCGTTTCCGGCTGCAAAAGAAGCGGGGGAGAAAGGGGAAATGATCAGGGGTGCTCGGGGGTTCCAGATCGAGGCAGAGGAGGAGCGGGGGAGGCCTGTACTTCACGAACTCCGGCGAGCCAAAGCGGTGGAGCTTGAGCTCGATCTCGAGCTCGGGCGGCTCTGGAGAGGAACTGGGGGTGCAGGAGGATTATTTGGTGGTGCAGAGGGCGAGTGGTGAGGAGAGGAGAGCTCGGGGAGTTCTTATATAGCCGGGCCAGGGCTTGCCATGGACTCATGCGCTGGCGAGGTCGTTGCCATTGCCGTGGGTCACGGGGGCGCGTGTGGGCATGTCTGGGGTGCTCGTGGGGTTGGTCTAGGGCGAGGGGAGAGAAGAGAGGGAAAGCAGTGGGCTCAGGGCACCATGTGTGTGAGGGCGCTCATTGGTGCGCTCGGGCGGCCGGCGCGTGTGCGAGCTGGGGCGAGAGGAGGGAGAAGGAGGAGGGGACAGAGGCGTGGCGTGCTGCGGACGTTGAGGAGCATCGGCCGGCGTGAGGGGGAGAGCCGAGGTGGCCGGAGGTGCTTGGCAGGGGGCGGATACAGTGCGGGAGCGCACTGCAGCGCGCTCCAGAGCGTGCAAATGGCCGGCATGCCATTTTTTGGCAAAGTGGGCATGGCCAAGCATGTCTGGTAGCTCTAGGGAGGAGTAAAGAATGGGGGAGGGGCATTGGAAGCCCTGGGTGGCCTCTGGAGTGAGGAGGGAGGTGAGAAAGGAGAAGAATGATGTTGTCCAAAAGGGTAAATGGGGATGTGTCACCCTTCAATCGTTGAGCTGAGGCCAGGGAAGAGTTACTGGAGGTGCAAGGGGACTCTGAGGGGCTGTGGTAAAAAGTTAAGCTCAAGGAGAATAGTGTTAGTGGTCAAAATGGTGATTTTTGAAAAGTGGCAGAAGGTGTTTGATAATGTTTTGGGCCATCAGATGATTTCCAACTGCCATGAGACTCCACAGGGTGAAATGACACATATAATTAGGGCCTTCCACCAATTAGGAGCTTATTTGGTCAAAGTTGCCAATGCAACTTTTGTAAACCCTAGAAATTAGCAAAAATGAACTTGTGTAGATCCAGTTGAGCAAATCACTTCCCCTTGATGAACCAATTGGTGTAGTAGCCTCATTTGGTCATGTGAACATGCTCACAAAAGTTGGGGTCAAGGAGAGAAAGTTGGTAGTACAAAGTTGTACAAATTTGATTCTGGACATGAAGGGTTTTAGGGCCCTTTGATCAAGTTAACTTGTTCTCCAACTTGTGCCACTTGGTCTAGATGAGTAATTAGAACATTTGAGCATGTTCACAAGGTTTGAGAACATTTGGAAATGTTTGTCAATGTAAAGTTGCTCAAACTTCAAAATGGACCGAAATGGTTTTGAGGGGATTTGATGATGTTATATTGTTCTCCAAGACATGAGACTTGGCAAGATCATCTAATATGTCATATGTGACATTTTAGAATTTTCTTTGAATTTTTAGAGAATATTTCCTTTGTAAATATTTCAAAAGCTTGAAATATCCAGAAAGAGTTTTTGAGGGGTTTGACCAATATTTTGAACATTACCATGTGTTGAAACTCTTATATATGTACAATATATGTCCACTGAGTTTCCCTAAATTTTCACAAATATTTTTAAAGTATAAAAATAATTTTAACCTATTAAAGACCATTTCTATACCTAATAGGAATCCATGATTGGAACAAGGCACAACAATGCAATGATATAGCACTAAGTAGGTAATTTGCAGAAAGCTAGTTTTGAGTGCAATGACATGATCTATCAACATGTAAAGCATGCATCATGAGAGAACAGATATCCATTTAACATAAGCGGAGTTGGACACCAATCCAACTTGATCATTGTGTCAAGCCATCTGACTTAACCCAAATAGCCTTATCAACACACACACGTGGTTTGAAAAAAACTCTGGACGTATGACGGTGTCCTGGACTAGGGGGTACTCACCACGTCGTCCCCCAATCGGTTAGATTGGGCCGAGGACCCCAGGGCCGCATACTCATGGGCCAGTCCGGACAGGTGCCGCATACAAGGAAGATTCCACAAGACTTGGTGACCCAGACAAGGACTCCTCCCCCACCGGCGTATTCGGCTAGGACTCTTGTTATCCTAGGCCTCTGGTGCATTATATAAACCAGGGCCAGGCTAGTCGACAGATATACAATATACAACAATCATACCATAGGCTAGCTTCTAGGGTTTAGCCTCCTTGATCTCGTGGTAGATCTACTCTTGTAACACACATCATTAATATTAATCAAGCAGGAGTAGGGTTTTACCTCCATCGAGAGGGCCCGAACCTGGGTAAACATTGTGTCCCTTGCCTCCTGTTACCATTGATCCTAAGATGCACTGCTTGGGACCCCCTACCCGAGATCCGCCGGTTTTGACACCGACATTGGTGCTTTCATTGAGAGTTCCGCTGTGTGTTCGGCAAAAGGTCGATGGCTCGCCTACAGATCAACTGCGACTTCGGCATCTTCGTCACCAGCTCGACTGGTCACCTTGGTTCGACCAAGGACTGCGCCCTACCTCCGATCGTTATGTTCGGAGGAGGGCATTCATCAAAATCAACTCCGATCTCTATCAAGATCATGGAGGAATCATCCAGGGAGCCCGGGGGCTCAACGTCAACATTGCCCTCGGGCGACCGTACTATTTTTCTGGACAGCGAACTTATACCCGCCGTCACCGCCTTCTTGAGCGTCGGTTTGACGATTGCTTCGGTGGAGTTGTGCGGAATTGAGTCTACAACAACCCTGGAAAATTTCGTCGAGTTCCAATGGAGGAATCTCTGGCAATCTCCGATATATCGGAGCCGCATTGAATCTGGACGAGAATCCGGACAAGTTTAGGGCGTGGTGTCCAGCTTCTAGCTCGGACTTCCTTTGGAAGATCCAACCGTTGATCGGCTGCGGAATTCCTATATCTACCACCCCTTAAAATTTCAGCTCGATCCGACCGTCCAAACTCTGGGAACCTTCCGATTAGTGCATCACTTTTCGGATCTGTTTTCTGCGCGAAAACGAATCCGACCCGAGTTCATCTTTTTTATGAACGGGATTTCGGACATCCTTTTTGAAGGAAGTTTTGTATGGGGTATTGTGTTTTGTTCCCGAACACATCCCACTAACTCTAAGATCTTTTGAACATGATCTTCAACATCATGCTTGTGTCAAACCAGTCCGGCAATATTATTCCACGGCTGCTGACCTGCGCTAGACACGTCGTCACTTTGTTGAGCCGAGCTCAACTTCTTCGGATCATCATCTTGGCAAGCCGAACAAGAGTCCAGCATTGCGAAGGATAAATCATCACCAACATCGCCGTCCCACAGATTCCACGGAGCGGGCATACCGGCATCGCCGCACGGTCGCTTCATCAAGCCGGTATCGACCACGTCACGACCTGCATCGGCAGGGCCGCACTATTGCTTCTTCAAGCTGGTGTCCATCACGCCGACCTACTTCGACATCTCGGCTAGACCGGGGGCTTCGCCATCTCTTCATCAACCTACGTCGGACACTTCGGCATCACTAGCCGATCAGGCATGGGTGCGCGGATCGAGTCCCAATTTTGGGAATCACCTTCCTTTGGATTGTTACAACAAATAAACCAGGTGCTATTAATCCTAGTATTTCTTTTTGCTTGTTTGGGTTAAATTTTTTCCAAGGAATTATTACTCTGGTTAGTCCAGCATATGTACACAGGTCTATCAAATGGTGGCCGCATTAACGACGGTCGCATGGTGGTTCGGTCAGTTTCTGTACATAGTCCGGCGAACGCCGCATCCGGAACTCGAACCGACCTGTAAATTCAGGCCTTGCCATGCCTTTACCGCATCACGCCGCCGCCCTGCATCGACATTGACTTCGGCACCAGGCCACATTTCTTTTATTACTCACTTTGCATAAATTATTTATTATGCAACATTTTTTTAATTCCTATTATTACTATTATCCCCGGTCTACACTATTTTTTGTGCACAGGAAAATGATCCAGCCGGACTATATCCTTTGACGTCACCTCGGCTGGACGGGGGGCTTCGTCAACACTTCATTACCCCATGCCGGGGACTTCAGCATCACTCTGCCGTCCTGCATTGACCGTGCTATGTCACCACTTCGGAGTGCCGAGCTCCTTACTCCGCCACCTCGGGACCGGCTTGGGGATGGAACCTTGTCCCGCATCAAGCTCGGACCGCGTCGTCAATACCGAACACATTAACCAGCTAAGTTGCCTTCATGCTCAAAGTTTTAAATTTTTGACTTGTGTTCGGCTCGACCAAGCATTATACTTTTTTGGAAAAAAGTTGCTTGTAAATTTTTTCCTTGTCCAAACTCTGTTCGCAGACACTTGACGCGCTACCCGCGCTCATTATACCTGGGGGATTCTTTAACAGAAGCTTATTAATACGGGCTTTATGCCCAACACATGTGTCACACTTCCGCATGTACCTTTTATTCACCATTATATGCATCGATATGACTTAAGTTTTGGCCAAGATGGGTTGCCTGGCTCCTGTGCTTACCCCTACGTTCCCGATTGTTCGGCTAGGTGGTAAAGGGAGCACCTCTGCGATTGTTACTGCCGGGTCAGCCGGATGTGTACCTCAGACTGGGTGAAGCCGAAAGCTAGCGTTCTTAAGGGAATACTCGGTCGGTGAACCAAAAGATGATTTCTTACCTATTTATTTACCTGCCCCCAGATGTTTTTTGCTCTTTTCGCAGTCCGGACATGCACTTTAGGGCATGCCTCCCAGGGAAAGGAACCCCTAACGGAACTATTCTCCCTGGAAGATGTTTCTTACTAACCATGTAATATAACATAACTAGTTGGGCACTTGTCTGATAAAGCACTAATGACCCCTACGCCTGGTCTCCATGCATGCACCGGTTTTTATAACCGCTAGGGTATTCGGACACACTCTGGACTATTGGGTCCAGAGGTTGAAGCGAAAAGGTCCGCTACGACAAACGATCTACAATCCGGCTAGAAGGCATTCTACATGTCACCTTACATTTTATAGTCAACTTTTACCCAAGTCGCTTGGGGGCTCTTATGTTTATTTGAGCCGTTTCATACTAAGTGTTTTTCTTCTTAGTCGTTGCAAAATTAAAGCACGGCAGAAGCACTTTTTTTTCTAAAGTCCAATTTCCGGATTGGCACCGAACACTTGATCTTGTTTGGACGTCATGTTTTTACTAATGTTTTTTGGTTTTCCAAGCTTTTGGCACTTTTAACTATTTGTGTGTTTTCAGCACAAGTCTCGCAGTGCAACGCCGGACACCTTTAGAGATTCGGCCAAAACATTCTCGGATATTGCTATATATGCATTAGTTTCGAATTGTGTCTTCGGTCAATAGTTGGGTTGCCCGGCTCCCGCGCTTGCCTCCTACATTCCACTTTGTTCGGCTAGATGTGCAAAGGGAGAACCACTGTGATTGTGCTTGCAGCTCGCATGGTCAAGCACCTCAGTGGAGAAAGCCGAAAACTGACTGTCACAATAGGTGTAAACTAGTCAGCGATCCGATGACTATATTAAATGACGGGCCATTCATAAAATTGGCCGAAGTGTTTCCGGCTTGACCTCGACTGTCGCCGAACACTACCGGGGGCTATTAACTGGCCTCCCAAACTAAATCCTTGATCTTTTGCTCTTACATTGGAGCTGAGGTTTCATGATCATGCTTAGCATGACAACCCAAAGAAAGGAACCGATAGCGGGACTATTTTCTTTGGAAGACATTTCTTCTGTTAAATAGTAATATAACATATCTCTCTGCGTACCTTTGTTTATAAAACCATATGGCCAGATTGCCTTGTTTGTCGTAAATCTTTGCCCTCATAAAGGCTTTATAAAGTAGGACAAACACTCCTTGGCTATTGGCCGAGGAGGTGGAAGCCGATGGTCGGTCAACAAAGTTTTGTACAATGTGGATCCGAGCATTAATTACGTAAAGTACTTGGATACATAGAGTCATTACACATAATTTGTGATTTTACTATGGATATCGATCCTTAATTCGGCCTCCCGTGCCCGCATTAAGGCTCGGGGGCTACTGGGCTTCGGGCTTATTATTTACAAATATTAAAGGGGCACATCGATCCCCTGATCTGGTGTTGCCACCCGACCAATGTCTCGAGGGCTACTGCATTGCTTGTTCTATGCAGAAAATTTTAAGTGCAATACAGTTTCCGAGGAGATTTTGATCCTCAGGTTGGTCGGCCGCACCCAACCTGAGTCTCGAGGTGTGAGCATGCCACTTTTTGCGTCCCAAAGTATTCTTCCGAGCTAGGATTTGATCCTCAGCCCGATTTTGCAAATCAACCTGAGTCTCAGTGGTTACTGAGATCAGCGGTCTTATGTCATCCTTCAGGTGCATCTCGGGTTTTAGACCGATACACACCTTGAGGGCTACTGGCTATATATGTCGTCAGAGAATAAATTGCATCAATAAAAAATATTGACCAAAAATCAGCCCACGTTCGGGGTGGTGCACCACCTCGGAAGCAATTAGGCATATAGTTCGGATGCAAGTGGTTGGCTCCTTAGAGGGCATTTCCGTCATTAAGCTCGGCTAAACTCCTTCAAACTTCTTTGAACCAAGGTGATTTACGACACCTCGGATACATAGTCCTGTGTTGGAGCTCGGACACATAGTCCGGCGTTGGAGCTCAGATACAGTCCGGCGTTGGAGCTCGGATACATTCTGGCGTTAGAGCTGGGAAGCGGTCCGGCGTTGGTGCTCGGCTGCAAAAGATACCTCGAATGCAGTCTGACGTTGGAGCTCGGACGCAAGAGGACGCTGCCGCCCGGGAATAACTTCAAACCCGAGGTGTGGCATAAAAATAACAAGGCATTGATAAAGGCCGGAACCTTAAAGGGGCTCCTCGGATACCTGACGTGCAAACTCGTCGAATGCATTTCGGCGATCCTCAAGATCGAAGATGAGAAGATTTGTTGAACTAGTTTTCAAGACCGGCAACTGAAGATGAAGAACAGTTCGGAAGAATCGAGGAGCGTCCCTAACTTGAAGACCAGTTCAGGGGGCTACTGACGGTGTCCTGGACTAGGGGGTACTCACCACGTCGTCCCCCAATCGGTTAGATTGGGCCGAGGACCCCCAGGGCCGCATACTCATGGGCCAGTCCGGACAGGTGCCGCATACAAGGAAGATTCCACAAGACTTGGCGATCCAGACAAGGACTCCTCCCCCACCGGCGTATTCGGCTAGGACTCTTGTTATCCTAGGCCTCTGGTGCATTATATAAACCAGGGCCAGGCTAGTCGACAGATATACAATATACAACAATCATACCATAGGCTAGCTTCTAGGGTTTAGCCTCCTTGATCTCGTGGTAGATCTACTCTTGTAACACACATCATCAATATTAATCAAGCAGGAGTAGGGTTTTACCTCCATCGAGAGGGCCCGAACCTGGGTAAATATTGTGTCCCTTGCCTCCTGTTACCATTGATCCTAAGACGCACTACTTGGGACCCCCTACCCGAGATCCGCCGGTTTTGACACCGACAACGTAGTTTAAGCAGCACCGCCCAACTATCCTTGACCGTGCACACGGCTATTCGAATAGTTTTACACTCTGCAGAGGTTGCACACTTTACCCACAAGATCCGAGGAACTTCCGTGTCATCCACGACCCGCGATACCTCAAGTACCCGGGGTAAGCACCCGATCACTATCTTTCCCTAGACGACGCTAACAAGGAGTCCACTCGTTGTTCCATATCCTCACGATGTACATCATACGAGACTCACTCGAGATCATAACATCCGAGAGGGGACGCAACGGTGTATCCGGTGCCCTGTAAAAACAGTCATGGCCGCCCTACCTGGCACGACCCCGTCCCGAGAGAGAGCACCAACTCTCCCCCGTCAATAGTAATGCGGGCTCCAAGCTAGTATCGGCCTAGGTAATCAATAATGCCCTTTCCCATACAAGGGTAGAGTGGTTGCGCATGTAAGGTTGGCACAGTCGACAAATTTTAAATCTAATCTGTTTTCGAAAACAACACACACACTTGCCTGGGTACACCACTTCGTCATCAAATGGTTATCCATCTCATCATCTCCCTCGGGCATAAGTGGCACCCGACGGGGTTTTCGAAAAGTCTTTTGAAAATACTTTGTCTCCTTCACCATGCATATACTCGTCCCTTTTTGCGTAGCATCCCATGTGGTCACCACCCCATGTGGCAAACCACCCCATGTGGTCACCACAGTATCATGTCCCCGATGCAAGCAATAAAAGTGCTATATGACATGCATAAAAAGGGTTTCATAGACATGGTCAAAGGGTTGCTTGCCTTGATTGGCTTGGTCTTCAGGTTCTTCAAATCCTTCTCCTTCTTCTTCTTTAGCAACTTCGTCTAATATGGTATCTAATCGTCGCAAGAAAATAACGAGAAAATAAGGCAATAGTAAAACAGAAAAATCAAATTGCTCAGAAATATGTCAACTCATTTTTGTTAAATACTAGGGTGAAAACTAAGAAGGGAAAAATTCCTAGTTTTGGATTTGGAGTGGCATAATAGGAGAAATGGATTTACAAAGGTACATTTAAATGCTTAAAATCACATTTAAATATTTACAGTGAAGAAACGTTTGTTGGATTTGAATGAAAGTTGCACCATTAAATAGGTCGCAATATTTCAGGAATTTAGGAGTTAGAATTAATTTATTTGCACAAATATTCAACTCAGTGGAATTTTTGGAAAATTCATAGAAAAAGAAAAGGAAAAATGGCACTGTGCCACTGGGCCAGAAAGGCCAGAGTGCAGCAGGCCCAGAGGGAAAAGAGGCCCAGGCGAGCCAGCGCGCGCGCGCCAGGTTTTTAAACCCGACGGGCGGGGCCCAGCTGCCAGTGGGAGAGAGAGGGGGCGAGAGAGAGGTAAGGATGACAGGCGGGGCCCACCTGTCATCCCTAACCCTACGACAGAGGGCCGGCGAGCTCACCGGCAACGTTTGCCGGCACGGCGGGGTGAGCTGATGGCACCGTTGGACTCCTCATCGTGTCGTCGTTCGGGTGGTGCCCGAGTTGGCCGGAGTGGAGCAGTGGTTCGCCGGCGACGAGGTTCGCGGCGGAGGAGCATCGAGCGTCAACGGTTCCGGCTGTTTCCGGCTGCAAAAGAAGCGAGGGAGAAAGGGGAAATTATCAGGGGTGCTCGGGGGTTCCAGATCGAGGCAGAGGAGGAGCGGGGGAGGCCTGTACTTCACGAACTCCGGCGAGCCGAAGCGGCGGAGCTCAAGCTCGATCTCGAGCTCGGGCGGCTCTGGAGAGGAACTGGGGGTGCAGGAGGATTATTTGGTGGTGCAGAGGGCGAGTGGTGAGGAGAGGAGAGCTCGGGGAGTTCTTATATAGTCGGTCCAGGGCTTGCCGTGGACCAATGCGCCGGCGAGGTCGTTGCCGTTGCCGTGGGTCACGGGGGCGCGCGTGGGCGTGTCTGGGGTGCTCGTGGGGCTGGTCTAGGGCGAGGGGAGAGAAGAGAGGGAAATCAGTAGGGTCAGGGCACCGCGCGTGTGAGCGCGCTCACTGGTGCACTCGGGCGGCCGGCGCGCGTGCGAGCTGGGTCGAGAGGAGGGAGAAGGAGGAGGGGGACAGAGGTGTGACGTGCTGCGGACGTTGAGGAGCATCGGCTGGCGTGAGGCGGAGAGCCGAGGTGGCCGGAGGTGCTTGGCAGGGGGCGGCTACAGTGTGGGAGCGCACTGTAGCGCGCTCCAGAGCGTGCAAATGGCTGGCATGCCATTTTTTTGGCAAAGTGGGCACGGCCAAGCATTTCTGGTAGCTCTAGGGAGGAGTAAAGAATGGGGGAGGGGCATTGGATGCCCTGGGTGGCCTCTGAAGTGAGGAGGGAGGTGAGAAAGGGGAAGAATGCTGCTGTCCAGAAGGGTAAATGGGGATGTTTCACCCTTCAATCATTGAGCTGAGGCCAGGGAAGAGTTACTAGAGGTGCAAGGGGACTCTAAGGGGCTGTGGTAAAAAGTTGAGCTCAAGAAGAATAGTGTTAGTGGTCAAAATTGTGATTTTTGAAAAGTGGCAGAAGGTGTTTGATAATGTTTTGGGCCATCAGATGATTTTCAACTGCCATGAGACTCCACAGGGTGAAATGACACATATAATTAGGGCCTTCCACCAATTTGGAGCTTATTTGAGCAAAGTTGCCAATGCAACTTTTGTAAACCCTAGAAATTAGCAAAAATGAACTTGTGTAGATCCAGTTGATCAAATCACTTCCCCTTGATGAACCAATTGGTGTAGTGGCCTCATTTGGTCATGTGAACATGCTCACAAAAGTTGGGGTCAAGGAGAGAAAGTTGGTAGTACAAAGTTGTTTAAATGGACATGAAGGGTTTTGGGTCCCTTTGATCAAGTTAACTTGTTCTCCAACTTGTACAACTTGGTCTAGATGAGCAATTAGAACATTTCAGCATGTTCACAAGGTTTGAAAACATTTGGAAATTTTTGGCAATGTAAAGTTGCTCAAACTTCAAAATGGACCGAAATGATTTTGAGGGGATTTGATGATGTTATATTGTTCTCGAAGACATGAGACTTGGCAAGATCATCTCATATGTCATATGTGACATGCTAGAATTTTATTGGAATTTTTAGAGAATATTTCCTTTGTAAATATTTCAAAAGCTTGAAATGTCCAGAAAGGGTTTTTGAGCGGTTTGACCAATATTTTGAAAATGAACATGTGTTGAAACTCTTATATATGGACAATATGTCTCCACTGAGTTTCCCTAAATTTTCACAAATATTTTTAAAGTATAAAAATAATTTTAACCTATTAAAGACCATTTCTGGCCTAAAGAAAAAGCCTTTAAATAAAATAGGAAAATGACTTTGAAATTATACTTTTGTGGTTTTTGGGAGTCCTATACCTAATAGGAATCAAACATACTCTTTGGAAGATTTTTCATACCCCAAATCAAGTACTTGAAGTGCAAACCTCAATTCAGGGGGTTTTGGAAAACTAAATTTAGAAAATACTTTTTGGCCAAATTATTTTTGTAAGAAAATTCTATATTGTACTATACACATGGTATGATCATTGGGCAGAAGTTTTGGATCAAGGAAAGGAAGTATATAAGGTGAAGCTATGTTAACTTTTAAGAGCACTTGAAAACACAGAGAGAGAAAACCAACTCAAATAAATAATGCAAAAGTTTTTGTCAAACCACACTTTATCATGATTTATCATCTTAAGTGTTGTGCCATGAAAATCAGGGTGTGACAGGCATATCATTGGGATCAAGAGGAGTATTTTTAGTAGCAAATAACTTCGGAAGTTCATCCATCTTTCCACTCAAAACATTGATTTCTTCTATAGCATGCACCTTTTTAATAGAAGATCTTTCGGTGTGCCATTGAGAATAATTAGCCATAATATTATCAAGAAGTTTTGTAGCATCTCCTAAAATGATTTCCATAAACGTGCCTCCCGTGGCCAAATCTAAGAGATTTCTAGAAGCAAAATTCAAACCGGCATAAAAATTTTGTATGATCATCCATAAATTCAAACCATGAGTAGGGCAATTGCGAATCATCAATTTCATTCTTTCCCAAGATTGGGCAACATGCTCATGATCAAGTTGTTTAAAATTCATAATATTGTTCCTAAGAGTGATAATCTTAGCGTGAGGAAAATACTTACAGATAAAAGCATCTTTGCACTTGTTCCAAGAATCAATACTATTTTTAGGCAAAGACGAAAACCAAACTTTAGCATGATCTCTAAGAGAAAATGGAAATAACTTCAATTTAACAATATCATTATCTGTATCTTTCTTCTTTCGCATATCACACAAATCAACAAAGTTGTTTAGATGAGTAGGGGCATCTTCACTAGGAAGGCCGGCGAATTGATCTTTCATAACAAGATTCAGCAAAGCAGTATTGATTTCACAAGACTCAACATCATTAAGAGGAGCAATCGGAGTACTAAGGAAATCATTATTATTGGGATTGGAGAAATCACACAATTTGGTATTATCTTGCGCCATGACAACAAGTAATCCAACACACAAGCAAACAGAAAAAGGCAAGCGAAGAGAGAGAAGATTGCGAAAGAGAGGGCGAATAAAACGGCAAAGGTGAAGTGGGGGAGAGGAAAACAAGAGGCAAATGGCAAATAATGTAAATGCGAGGGAGATGGGTTTCTGATGGGTACTTGGTATGTCTTGACTTGAGCGAAGACCTCCCTTGCAACGGTGCCAGAAATCCTTCTTGCTACGTCTTGAGCTTGCGTTGGTTTTCCTTGAAGAGGAAATGGTGATGCAGCAATAGTAGCGTAAGTATTTCCCTCAATTTTTGAGAACCGAGGTATCAATCCAGTAGGAGGCTCCTCAAAAGTCCCACGCACCTACACAAACGAACAAAGAACTCGCAACCAACGCAATAAAGGGGTTGTCAATCCCTTCACGGCCGCTTGCGGAAGTGAGATATGATAGAGATAGTATGATAAGATAAATATATTTTTGGTATTTTATAATATAGATGCAAAAAGTAAAGATGCAAATAAAAGTAGATTGAAAGCAAATATGATAAAAGATAGACCCGGGGGCCATAGGTTTCACTAGAGGCTTCTCTCAAGATAGCATAAGTATTACGGTGGGTGAACAAATTACTGTCAAGCAATTGATAGAAAAGCGAATAATTATGAGATTATCTAGGCATGATCATGTATATAGGCATCACGTCCGTAACAAGTAGACCGACTCCTGCCTGCATCTACTACTATTACTCCACACATCGACCGACTCTTGCCTGCATCTAGAGCATTAAGTTCATAAATAACAGAGTAACACATTAAGCAAGATGAGATGATGTAGAAGGATAAACTCATGCAATATGATATAAACCCCATCTTTTTATCCTCGATGGCAACAATACAATATGTGCCTTGCAACCCTTTCTGTCACTGGGTAAGGACACCGTAAGATTGAACCCAAAGCTAAGCACTTCTCCCATGGCAAGAAAGATCAATCTAGTAGGCCAAACCAAACTGATAATTCGAAGAGACTTGCAAAGATAACTCAATCATACATAAAAGAATTCAGAGGAGATTCAAATATTTCTCATAGATAAACTTGATCATAAACCCAAAATTCATTGGATCTCGACAAACACACCGCAAAAAGAGTTTAAATCGAATAGATCTCCACGAGAGAGGGGGAGAACATTGTATTGAGATCCAAAAAGAGAGAAGAGGCCATCTAGCTAATAACTATGGACCCGAAGGTCTGTGGTAAACTACTCACAACTCATCGGAGGGGCTATGGTGTTGATGTAGAAGCCCTCCATGGTCGATTCCCCCTCCGACGGAGCGCCGGCGAAGGCTCCAAGATGGGATCTCGCGGATACAGAAGGTTACGGTGGTGGAAATTGTGTTTCGGTGGCTCCCTGGATGTTTTTGGGGTATGTAGGCTTATATAGGAGGAAGAAGTACGTAGGTGACCGCCCGAGGGGCCCACAAGACAGGGGACGCGCCCTATAGGGGTGGGCGCGCCCTACCCTCTCATCGTCACCTTGGCTGCTTCTTGACTTGCACTCCAAGTTCTCTGGATCACGTTCATTCCAAAAATCACGCTCCTGAAGGTTTCATTCGGTTTGGACTCCGTTTGATATTCATTTTCTTCGAAATACTGAAATAGGCAAAAAAACAGCAATACAGGCTGGGCCTCCGGTTAGTAGGTTAGTCCCAAAAAATGATATAAATGTGTAAAATAAAGCCCATAAACATCCAAAAGGGGTAATATAATAGCATGGAACAATCAAAAATTATAGATACGTTGGAGACGTATCACTGACTGTCCTAAAAATCATCGTTCATCACTTGTGTGGTGCTTCCAATGTCCACATCTTCATCCTCTTCCATTTCCTCAACGCCAGCCTCTTCAGCTGTAAACTGAGGCATTGGCGATGATACCAGGGGAGTTGAAGTGAAAGTGTCCACTTCAATTTCTTCATCCATCTGCTCTGTGGAAGCAGCAAAGGGATTTTCTTCATCAGATTCATCAGGAATCTCATAATCTTCACAAAAAGGAATGAGTTCCTTTGATGGCATGCTTGAGAAAGGAACAACATTGATAGGATTCTCTAGTGATCTTGTCAAAATCTTCGCCTTCTTGGGTGCAGAAGATTCTGAGGAAGCAGATGCTTTCCTTTTCTTCAGAGCAGCACGCTCCGCAGCCTTTGTTTTCTTCACTTCCAGAGCAGAAGGAAGAACTGGGCTTGGTGTTGGTGCAGGCGGAGCAGAGGAAATTGGATCAATTTCTTCAGGCACAACTGATGCAGTTGTTCTGCCTTGTTTAGCTTCTTCAGGCGCAGCAGTAGATGCTTCAGCTAGCCTGACTTGTTCTTCAGGCGCAACACTAGTGGTTGCCCTGGCATTTTCTTCAGAGGCTGGAATTTCTTCAGCAGCCCTGGTACTAGCCGTTTCAGTCGCCTGATTTTCATCAGCGGTCCTGGCATTTTCTTCAGTCGGCTGCGCAGATGCTTCAGCCGGAGGAACTTCATCATTTGAATTGAATTTCTTCGCCATTTTGACAAATCTGACTTTGGCTCCCAGCCATTCTGCCTTGTAGGCGTCAAATTCATCACTGAGCTTTTTGATCTCAGATTGCATAGAGATGAGTTGCTCAGGGGATAATCTCATAACGTTATCCTTCAGATAGCGTTGCTTCTTGTATTGGGCTTTCTTAGCAGTTCTAGCTTGATCATATTTCCACTTTTCTTCAGCTATGAACGTTGTCAGCATGTGACTTTGTCCAGGAGTGAGGCCCAGCTCTGGCAGAGGAGTGTTCGGGTCATTGTGCTAAAGGTCAATGAAATCCAAGATCTTCTTCGGATCCAATAGAAGAGGCACAACACTCCCTTTGGCTCTAGCGGCCCGCTGCTGTCTATCCTTGATGATATTGGCCAATTCTTCATCATCAGCTTCATCATCAGATGGAATTTGAAAAGACCACATGCTTCTTGTGAGGACTTGGTCTAGTGCCTTGTCCAGCAGTAGCCTTTGTATTCAGCAGAGTGGGGACAATTAAAGAAGGAGGAGCTGAAGAACTTGCAGACGCTCCTCAGGCAATTGAGATGCCTGTGGTCCTTTGGCAAGTGGCGAGATGCACAGGTGCCGAGGACTTTGCCGGAGGAGCTGAGGATTTTGTAGCCCGAGGAACTGGTGCAGCTTGAGGAATTTGTCGTGATGGCACTGATGAGCATGGCCGTGAGGGCATTGCTGAGGTTGGAGGCTTACGGGCAGGCTTCTTCGGCATAGCCTTCTTGCTTGAGGAAGCCTCGGCAGCGGCAGGAGCAGAATCTTCGTTGAATTTCTTCAGTGCTTCTTTGGCCTGCTTGGCCAACTTGGCTTGCCGCCTGACCCATTCAGCAGCATAATCCTCACCACGTTTGAGGCTTGTGGGATCAGCTCTTTGGCCAGGTGCCAATGGAGGTCTTGATCATGGAGGGTGAAGAGCGAATTTCTTCATATATTTAGGAGTAACATATTTGTACTCCCTCCATTCTTGTGCCCATCTTCTTTTAATCCTCTGTATGCGCACCTTGCGCTCATTCTTGGTTTCCTTCCCATGAGTTGCCTCATTAGGCGTGCAATACCCTGCGTAAATGTCATCAGGGATTTCGAAAGCAGCGTTGACTTCCAGTTTCCTTCCTCCTTTCTGAGGTCTTTCACCATCTGCCATTTTCTTCAGCTGAGGAATTCGAACTATCGAGTTCTCTGAAGAAGTATGCAGCTTTTCTTCGAAAATTCTGCAAATGAGTTAATTTGATGAGAACCTAGTGATTCAGTAGCAGACATGTGTACGTGTGAACAGAGTATAGGTGCGAGGAATTTGGAGAGGTCATATGCGTTCTCAGAAGTTTTTGTAAAACTGAACAAGTTTGAGGAAATTGACCAGATGTGTCTTGAAGAATTTCAATAAGCGTTCTTTACTTAGGTTCTAGAGTTGTGCGGATTGTGAGATTCACACAATTGAGGAATCATGTAGAAAAACGTCACTTAGAGAAACAGATCAAGAACAGATGATTGTGCTAGGTGTTTAGAGTGTGGAAGTTGAAAAATAAACACATTTTGATGATTTGATGAAAATCATCAGCAGTAACAAAGGCAGCAAAAGTAACTTTTAATTGCCCTTGCCGAAGAACACGACGAACTGGGAGTGTAGATTTAGAAGTTCGTCTGTCCGGATCTTTCACGCCCTAACTTGGAAGAGGAAGACGTCTACGGCAGCGGCGGAGACAAGATGTCTGCAGCCGGCGCGAGTATGACGGTGATGAGGTCGAGGCAGTGAAGCTCTTCCTCACCAGTGACGATTAAGGTGGCGGTGGCGCTAGGGCTTGAGAGCTCGAGCGAGAGGAGTGAGATCGAGCGGGGTAAATGCAGTCTGAGGAGGGTGAGGGGTGTTTATAGCCGAGGTGAAAAAACCGCTCGCCCGAGGAAAATGGACGAACGTGACCCTGACCCTTCTCATCCTAGCGACATGTGTCACCCACATACAGTGTGGTGGAGATCGTGTAAGATCATGGGTGAATAGATAAGTTTTATCGTGGGATGTGTAACGATTTGAGCGGCAAAAAGCCGAAAATTAAGATAAGCATATTTTAAAGTTTCATTCGCAATTTCTTCAGCTGACAAGGACATAGTGAAGATTTTGAACGGGTTTCAAATAGAACGCACATGAAGAATTTGTGAACAGACTGGGTTGAGTTTAGCATAGAGGGGAAAGGGTCCGATCACATTCACTTAGCAAAGAAAAATCAACTTGAAGAATTAGCAATAAGTGAATGTTGTAGAGGACATAAACTCAAGTATATATATAGTCAATGAATAACAACGACGGAAAGAGTGAAGACAATGCAACGTTGAAGAATTTGAAAAACTGAGGAATTTCAAAAACAAAGAAAAACTCAAATTGAAGATTTTCAAATTTGGTTGGTGGCGTAACCCACCGTATAAGAATGATGATTTCAGACACCGCGTACAATTGTCGTAGGGTTCTGAGAATCAATTTCTTCATTAATTTCTTCACACTTAGAGGGTTAGTCTTCATTTGATTGAAGAAAAACGTTACTTCGTGTGTTGCACATCTAAGTCATCAAGTTAGCATAATTGTGAGAAATCTTGATAGCACTCTCATTGTCGCAGTAGAGTGGCACATTCTTCACATTGATGCCATAGTCCTTGAGGGTTTGCTTCATCCATAGCAATTTAGCGTAGCAAGTTCCAGTAGCAATGTACTCAGCTTCAGTTGTAGAGAGTGATACGCGGTTCTGCTTCTTCAAGGACCAACATACCAAGGATCGCCCAAGGAATTGACATGTGCCTAACGTTGACTTGCGGTCCACCCGATCACCAGCATAGTAAGAGTCTGAATATCCAATGAGATAAGGGAAGAACCCTTGGGATACCCTAATCCAAGTGTTGGTGTGTGAGCTAGATATCGAAGAATATGCTTCACAGCCTTATGGTGTGATTCCTTCGGTGTAGCTTGAAATAGGGCACACATGCAAACACTAAGCATAATATCCGGCCTAGATGCACATAGGTACAATAAAGATCCAATCATGGAGTGGTATACCTTTTGATCGAAGTCTTTACCATTTTCATCAGTGCATAGATGGCCATTTGTGGGCATAGGGATTTTGACGCCTTTGCAATCTTGCATGCCGAATTTCCTCAACACATCCTTGAGGTATTTCTCCCGAGATATGAATATGCCAATGTATTGTTGACGAATTTGAAGACCTAAGGAGAATTTCAATTCTCCCATCATAGACATTTGATATTCTTCACTCATCATATAGGCAAATTCGTCACTGTAATGTTGGTTAGTACATCCAAAGATAATATCATCAACATATATTTGGCACACGAATAATTCATCATCATATGCTTTGGTGAAAAGAGTTGGATCAAGTGAACCGGGTTTGAAGCCTTTCTTCATGAGGAATTTCTTCAGTGTGTCATACCACGGCCGAGGTGCTTGTTTGCGGCCATAGAGGGCCTTGTTGAGTCTGTAGACGTGACATGGAAATTTTGGATCCTCAAAACCTGGTGGTTGAGCAACATATACTTTTTCCTCAAGCTTACCATTGAGGAATGCACTTTTCACATCCATTTGATGTAAGATGATATTATGATGGTTAGCGTAAGCAAGCAATATGCGAATAGCCTCAAGTCTAGCAACATGTGCAAAAGTTTCATCAAAATCAATTCCTTCAACCTGTGTGTAGCCTTGAGCTACAAGACGAGCCTTATTCCTCACCACAAGGCCATTTTCATCTTGTTTGTTGTGGTAGATCCATTTGATACCGATGATGTTGTGCTTGCATGGGTCTAGTCACTTGATAAGCTCCCACACATTGTTGAGCTTGACTTGATGTAATTCATCTTGCATGGCTTGGATCCACTCAGATTCCATAAATGCTTCATCAACTTTAGTGGGTTCTGTGATAGAGACAAACGCAAAATGCCCACAAAAGTTAGATAAATGTGAAACTTTTGAGCACGTGAGAGAACCTGGTGCACGGATGTCATCGATGATCTTCTCGATCAGCACTTCGTTTGCTATGCAAGGATGTGCGGGTTGACGACTTTGTTTAGGCCCAGTAATTTCTTCAGGACCAGTTTCTTCAGCAGCACCAGCGTGATTTTCTTCATGATCCGGAATGACTTCTTCAGCAAATTCTTTGGTAGGGATGATATCCTCAGTAGCTTTGAACTTGATGGATTCCTCAGGTGACATTTTATCTAGCACAGGAGGTAGGTGCTCTCTTTGCGAGCCATTAGTTTCATCGAACCGCACATCTACAGTTTCAACAATCTTGTGATGATTGATGTTGAAGACTCTGTAGGTGTGTGAGTCCTTTTTGCAACCAAGCATAAAACCCTCATGTGCTTTCGGTGCAAATTTAGAGTGATGGTGAGGATCTCTAATCCAGCATTTAGCACCGAAGACTTTGAAATAACTTACATTGGGTTTCTTGTCAGTGAGGAGTTCATATGAGATTTTTTTGAAGAATTTGTGAAGATATACTTTGTTGATGACGTGGCACGCAGTATCAATGGCTTCAGGCCAGAAGCGCTAAGGTGTCTTGTATTCATCAAGCATGGTGCGAGCCATCTCAACAAGAGTTCCGTTCTTGCGCTCCACGATGCCATTCTGCTGAGGAGTATAGGGAGCAGATAACTCGTGAGTAATACCAAGTATATCAAGATATTCATCGAGACCAGTGTTTTTGAACTCAGATCCATTATCACTCCTGATATGCTTGATCTTCACACCGAAGTTAGTAGAAGCTCTTGAGGAAAATCGTCTGAAGACTTACTGCACTTCATTTTTGTAAGTGATGATATGCACCCGTGTGTAACGAGAATAGTCATCAACAATGACAAAGCCATATAGTGATGCAGAACTAGAGAACGTGGCATAATGAGTAGGGCCAAAGAGATCCATATGAAGTAATTCAAAGGGACGAGAAGTGGTCATGATAGTCTTCGAGGGATGCTTGGCTCTGGTGATCTTTCCAGCCTCACAAACCCCACAAAGATGATCTTTGACGAATTTGACACCCTCGATGCCAATGACATGCTTCTTCTTCGCGAGTGTATGCAAGTTCCTTATCCTAGCATGACCAAGTCGTCGATGTCATAGCCAGCATTCTGAAGCTTTTGCAAGTAGACATGTGGCAGGCTGTGGTCCTGCAGAGAAATCAACAATGTACAAGTATCCTTTCCTAAAGCCTTCGAAGACTTTGGAATTGTGAGATTCCATCATCATAATGCAAGGATATTTGCCAAAGACGACAACCATATCAAGCTTACAAAGCATTGAGACAGACATGAGGTTGAATACTAAGGACTCGACAAGCATGACTTTGTCCACGTATCTATCCTTTGAGATTGCAACCTTACCTAGAGCCAATACCTTGCTTTTGCCTTTGTCAGCATAGGTGATATGCTTCAGATGAGATGGTGACAAATCAGTGTCCATCAACAAGTTCCTGTCACCGGTCATGTGATTTGTATATCCACTGTCGAGGACCCACTCAGTATCTTTAGGTTGTTCATCCTATAGATGAATTAGTGCAACTTACAAATCCATATACTTCATCAGTGAAGAATATGATATCAATTTCATCAACAGTAATAGACATAGTAATATGAGGACGTGAGAAATGAGTGATTCATTTCTACGTGGTTAGCTTGCATCCTTTCAAGCACATTCAGGTCTCCAGCAATTTCTTCTGACGATCAAGTTCGTCTGGAGACCTGACCCTGCATAAGAGATTAGTTCTTTTTCTTTACCACCCACATCTGGAGGGGTGGCAAAGAATTCATCATTTTCTGCGAGCACCATAAGAAAAGGATGGCATAGAAGCCGGTGCACTTCGTTTCACAGAAGAGTGGTTAGGATAAGCATATGAATAAGCAGAGAAATTCTTCGAGGACTTATGAACATAATGATTTAAAGAATAATGCACATATTCATGGCCTTTAGACTTTCCCTACGAAATAGAAGTGTTAGCATGATGATGTTCATATGAGGATTTTGATCCACGTGAGGAATTTGATCCATATGAACAATTTGATCTGGGTTTCCTATTCTTCGTGGGTGGTGTCATGATGACATTCACCTGAAGTTTTTCAAGGCATCTTTTAGGAACCCAGATTTTCTTCATAGGGGGGCCGTTCCTGCAGTTAGTTCCAATATATCGAGCAAATACTTCACCATTCTGATTCTTAAACAGTTTATAATTGGAGTCAAATGACTCATCAGAGGAATATGAAGAATCACAAGTAAATCCAGATAAAGTGCATGGAACTACAGGAGGTCCTTTCGCAGCAACCCATGAGGTTTTGGGATACTGCTCAGGTTTCTAGTAGGTCCCATCAGCATTGAGTTTCCTCTCAAAGGCAATACCCTCTTTCCTAGGGTTCCTGTTCAAGATCTGCTTTTTGAGCACATGATATAGAGTCTTATGCCCTTTGAGGCTTTTGTAAATGCCTGTCACATACAATTCCTTCAGCCCCGCATTATCGTTAGTGATACTTGTGGTATCCTTAGATGAGGAATTTGTGACCACAGAGACAGTTGAAGAATTTGCAGCAATAGAAGCATTTAAACATTTAGGTGATGAATTAGCAGATTCACGCTCAATGCATTTCAGACATGGTGGAATAAATTCTTCCTAAGTGGAACTGATCTGTTGAGCAAGCAATGAATCGTTTTCCTTCTGAAGATCTTCATAACTCGCTTTTAACTTCTCAAGATCTTGCTTTCTCTGAAGAAATTCATAAGAAAGCTTCTCGTGATCAGTTAAGAGAGTGTTATGATGATTTTGAAGGTTGTCAAACCGAGTTTGAAGTCTTTGATGATTATCTGTCAGAGTCTTGGTTCGATTCAATTCCTCACCCAACAGGTCATCGCTTCTGTCTAGTTGATTTTGAATCTTTTCTAAAGCCTTCTGTTGTTTAACAGCAATTTTATCAAGTTTGGAATAGCTAGGCTTGAGATTGTCATCAGATTCATTCTCACTAGAGTCAGAGGTGGAATGTTTGACTACCTTGGCACCTTTTGCTATCAAGCAGTAGGTGGGAGCATAGTCATTGAAGCTTTTCTCAGCAGAGTTGGGGAGGTCATTTTCTTCAGTGTTGAAGATGGACTTGCTGACGTAAGCGGTAGCGTGGGCTAAGCTTGCCATACCAGAGTCTGATTCCTCATATTCCTCCTCTTCCACATTGTCCTCAGATTCAGCTTCAGAGTCAATTTCCTTGCCAGTAAATGTCTGGGCCTTCTTGGAACTGCTCTTCTTCTGAGACGAAGACTTTGAAGATTTCTTCTTCTTCTTTGAGTCATCATAATCGTCATCTTTGTACTTCTTCTTTGATTCCTTTTCCCACAGAGGACAATCAGACATGTAGTGGCCAGGTTTCTTGCATTTGTGGCACGTCCTCTTTGTGTAGTCGCGAGACGAGGAATCATCATTTCTTCAAGACTTTCCAAAGCGACTGCGGCGAGAGAACTTCTGGAATTTCCTCACGAGCATTACTAGCTCCTGACTCAGTTCTTCAGGATCACCAAGGCTGCTACCAGAATCCTCAGCTTCGGACTCAAAGACTGCCTTGGCCTTCAGTGCACGTGATCTTCCGTAGCTCGGTCCATAGAGATCTCTCTTCTCAGCAAGATGGAACTCATGTATATTTAGCCTCTCGAGGATATCAGCGGGATTAAGTGACTTGTAATTAGCTCGCTCTTGAAACATCAATGCGAGGGTATCGAATGAGGTATCAAGTGACCTCAGCAATTTCTTCACCACCTCATAGATAGGTGTCTTTCATAGATTTGTGCATTTAAGTCTAGTTGCATTCATGTTTGCATCGACTCTTTTATTTGTTTTACATAGTTGCTATTACAACTGGTCCTGCAATAATCTTTGTCAATAAAAAAATAGCATATCGCTAGAAATTCAATGGTGAAAACGGTTTAAGATTTCTACGCACGGTTCAAAAGATAAATCGTAAAAAAAAATCTACGTAAAAAAGAGAAACTCATAGTTTGTGACAACTGCACATATAATGCACCACCCGTCAGCATAAAAAGGTGAAAGTGACATTTACAAGGAATACCATTAAAACTAGGGACTTCGCCTCAGCGCTTATAGCGCCATTTGGAGAACCGCGCCATGCGGAAAGGTTGTTGGGCCACAGCCCCATTAGCTCGCGTGGATGTGGAGAACATACACGTGTTAAAAAAAGGTTCATGTTTTAGAAGAGTTCACGAAACCAAAAAATGTTCACAAATACGAAAAGAGGTCCACAAATTGAAAAAAGTTCACTAATAAAGAAAAGTCACAAATTAGAAATAATTCTACAATTTTGGAAAAAAAATTGCGTCATGAATTCTAAAAATGTTCACGGAAGAGATAAGAGTTATTGAATTTGGATTTTTTTATTGATTTTCAAGAAATCATAAATTTTTAAAAATCATGAATTTTATAAAGCCTTATCAATTTGTAAAAACTTCAGGATTTCTATAAAAGAATCACAGTTTTGGAGAAAATTTCATGAATTTTGAAAGGTTTAGGAATTAGGAAAAATACCACATATTTGAAAAAGAAAAGTTCATGAATTTACATGAAAACAAAAACAAAAATGAGGAAAGAAAAAAACCGAAAAACTAGAAAGAAACCAGGAAAAAATTGATCATGTATATAAAAATGTTAATCAAGAATTTTAAAAAATGTTCAACACGTATTTGAAAAATATTAGTCAAGCATTTGAAAAATGTTAAATGTGTATAGAAAAAATGTTGACCTTGTATTAAAAAAACTGGTGAAAAAACTTGATCATGAATAGAAAAATGTAAATCAAGCATATAAAAATGTTGAAAAAGTGTTTGAAAAATATTAATCAACCTTTTGGAAAATGTTAAATGTGTATAGACAAAATGTTGACCATTTATTCATAAAATGTTATCTCTTTATTTGAAAATTCATAATCAAGCATTTAAAAAATGTTAAAAAGTATTAAAAAATGTTCAACATGTATTCAAAAAAATGTTAATCTTGTATTTGAAAAAATTTCATCTAGCATTTGAAAAATGTTAAAATGTGTATAGAATATTTGTTAACCATGTATTACAACTATATATATTTGGTATTGGAAAAATATTAGAGTGTAGTACAAAAATGTTGTTGACATATACAAAAAACGTAGAATTATAATAAAAATAACAAAGAAAACCGAAAAAAACAAAAGGAAAAAAATGAAGAAACAATATGCAAAAAAGAATGGAAAACACAGAGAAGATAGAAGAAAACAAAGAAAGGAAAGAAAAAAAGCCGAAAAAACCGCCTCAAATCGCCTAAAGTAGGACGTGCCCCTACTACTTCCCTTGAATGGGACCTGGGCAGAGTGGCTAGCAGTGCCCGCAATCTCCCTCTTTCCCTGCTATTTTTACTTCCTACTATGCGTGCAAGAATGGGCCGTTCCAATACGACGCGGGGGAGGGAAAACTTCAGCAAGAGCTTCTACCGTCTCGCTTAATGCGAGACATACACGTCTATTTAGCGCTTGAACAGCCGGATAGGATTTGGTGAGTATCTTTGTCTAGTTCGCAACGATCGCGAGCGCCCCCTAGCCTCAAGCTAGACCGCACTGGGCCTGCCAGTAGCGCTTTCTATTTGTTTATTATTTATATTTTTAAATATTATAAATTTATACTCCCTCCGTCCCATAATGTAAGACGTTTTGTGACACTCACTAGTATGAAAAAATGTCTTACTTTATGGGACGGAGGGAGTATGTTTCGAACATAACATTTGTTAATTATTTATGAAATTCGTAATGTAGTTTAAAAATGTTCAATATTGTATTTCAAAAAGTTTATGCAGTGAAAAACACTCGTTAGTAAATTTTTAAAAATGTGCATACCATTCAAAAAATCGTGACATTAAAAAAAATATTTATACATGTTAAAAAATGTGTACGTAATTTTAAAAAGTGTTCTGTACAATTCAAAAGATGTTAACATGTTAAAAAACATTTCATGACACTTTTATAAATTTATATGCAATGCAATAAACGCATAAAGTTAGAAAAATGTTAATACACAATAAAAATGTACATGACTATAATATTTTTTTACCTCATGAATACAACTTTTAACAATGTTCGCCTAATATAAAAAATATATGTGTGTACACAAAAACTGTACAATATGTATTGAAAAAAGTTGACATGCATATGGAAAAGTAAGAAAAGGAAACACAGAAAATAGGAAAAAGAATAAAAAAACTGGTGAAAAAGGATGACAAAACACATATAGAAGAAGAAGACCAAAGGAAAAAAACTTAATAAGAATTAGACTAAAATTAAAAGAAAGGAAAATCATTAAAAAAACAACCAACAAAAACTGGAAAGAAATTGTGCTCCTGAAGGTAGGTCCCATAAAGAAACAATTACTTGCTTCACCCTTGCTTTGCTTGGCTGGCCCCCAAAGGCGAGAGGTGCATATATCTCGCAATCGAGATATAGCCCCCGCGTCGACACGAAGCTGTGTACGGTGTTGA
>NC_041383.1:93698485-93707025 GCF_002162155.2 Triticum dicoccoides
CTCCAAGATTAATCGTTTGGCCAATGTGATGGCTCATTAGATTGGTGTTTTTGTCAACATTGTTTTGTCCTGCGTGGTGAATTCTTTAATGAATTATTGTAATATTTTTTATTTAATTAATATATGGGATGCGTTTTTTAATAAAAAAAGAAATTATAGTTCTGAAAAAATATATTGTTTTTTTAGGGAAGAAAAAAAAATGTTGGTAGAGAAGGGGATGAAACTTTTTCTTTGACAAAGAGAAAAGAGATGAAACTGTGTCAAATAGTCAAGTGTAGCGCACCAACCCCCCTTTTTTTATTTTCTGTTTGCTAGACCAAAACGTGAGAAAGGGGTTCTCCGACGTACGATGTCGAGTTCCTTTCTTCCCTTAATTCAAACATGCAATCTAATCAAAACTGCCAAACCATGCGTCCATGGAGCGTTGAGTAGTGGACGAACTGCTGCACAAGTACACTCTGAAAGTGGCATCCACTCGCTCGACCAGTTGAGTTCTCCAGCTGCCGGCCGGGTGCCGTGCATGTGACCGATGAGCAGGAACGTGCGTACCAAACAAGGGAAAACCAGCTAGCCATGCCGGCACGGTGGCTGCAAGACTGACCGGGAAGCCGATCGGGCGTCAACTGGTGTGAGGTGCCTGTCCCTTTCCAGCAAGCTATAGTTTGGTGAAACACTTACACCAAGCTAGGATAGATAGAGAAGTCGTTGGAGTGCACATGCATGCTGCAGTATAACTCCTCTTTCGCCATGTTAATTTGTCCACGCCTAGACGTAGCATCTGATGATTATCCCCTGTCTCGCGCGCACATCGGGTGTCGCGGTCACCACGGCATATGCCATGCCGGCGGCGTCAACTGTGTTCTCCCGCCAAGCGTGCGTGCGTGCTTCTTGCGTCAAGGGAATTGTTAGGCCAAGTACGCACGTCGTTTCACACCACCTTTGCTAGTTTTGCTTTGCATGCATGCAGTGGCGAATCTAGAAAGAAAATCGAGGGTGGGCTCAAAGTTTACGCCGAGAAATGAAACACTCGTTTGAAGGAAAAAAACCGATAATCTCCAAATCTTTTTGTGGCAATAAACTGAAATTTTTTCAAATTACTACTGAAAACATGTAGTATTCACCAGATTCTTTTTCGGGTTAAAAAAAAGTACTCGCTTCGTCCCATAATGTGTAATGTCAAAAAATGTCTTACATGATAGGACGACGGGAGTATGAAATTTTGACCAATACATTGAATCTGTTTACCAAAATAGCAATTTTCTCCAAATCCATTTGTCCTAATAAGATCAAACTTTTTCAGATTACTAGAGCTAGCTAGCAGCTACTGACTAGAACTAAACTAGTTAAAGCCTACAGCAAATAAATTAAGTTAGACAGAGAAGAAATCTACCGACTAGAACTAAACTAAACTAGCTAGCAGCACACTGCAGCACATCACTGAACAAGCATAAATGAAATTAGACAGAGAATCTAGAGAGAAATTGGACAGAGAAGGGTAGGGGAGCCTCCGAGGTTCTCAGGCGCTGGGCGACGGCCAGGCAAGCTCCGAAGGCCCTGGGCGACGAGCTGCCCGCCTCCCTATGCTGGCTCCCTCGGTGGCGGCGAGTCAGCGACCGGCAGGGTGCTGAGGTCTCCGCGGTGTGGCGGCGTCCGGCAGGGGCGAGCTCCGCGACCGTGCGACCGTGCGGGCTGCTCGCTGCACAACAGCTCGTGCTTCGTGCGGGTGCCTAATTCCCTTAGATGGGCCGCCTTATCTGCTTTTCCTGGGTTGGGCCTGCCGATGCATAGTAGTAAAAAAATATCTCGCGATATTGGAGGGTAGGCTCGAGCCTATCGAAGCCTCACTGGTAGATTCGCCCCTGCATGCGTGTACTCCTGACATACTCTGCGCAATGCAACTCGCAACTATACAAACTTCCATGTCGACAAGGGTATGTCATTGGTAGGTACGATGGCATAACCATGACGCTCATGATGCATGCAGGAGCCTATCTAGCTATGGCTAGCTAGCTCGGTCCATTCCACGGGCGCCATTGATCGATCGGCTTCCCTGGTGCGGCGCGCGAGTCTTTTGGGCTGAACCATATGCATGCATGACTGACTCACTAGCTAGACACTATCACACTAGGCGGTCGAACGCGCCCGCGCCATCCATGGCTTTTTGCCTCCACTAGCGATGCAAGCACGCACGCATGCTCAACGAAGGCGTTTCCATGGACGGGTGGATGCATGTCGACGGAGTCTTGCATGCGCCGCCGCCGTGCGTGTCGGCGATGACCGAAGAGTGAAGACTTCGCCAGAAATTATCAACAAAATATCATGCATGGGCTCAACAAAAATTAAGCCCAGTGATGCATGCTTGGGCCAGAAAAATCAAGTAGGGGTAGTAATTAGCACCCGACGGCCCAACGCTCATGTAGGACATCATGACAGAGGTCAGATGAGAATGATTTTCCTAAAAAAGAAAGAGAGGATGAGAATGACTTTGGGAAAGGAGGAGCTCATGTACGGCATCATGACAGAGGCCAGATGACATCCAAACGTTGGAAATTGGACTGAGATCAACTGTAACAGAGATGGTTGAGCACTGTACTGCAAAACCTGAAGTAAAAAAGAAAATGAAAAGGTGCGACAGTGAGCGTCCAGGATTCGCTCGTTGTTTGCTGCTGCTGGAAGCAGAGACAGCATCAAGCACAAGGCGCTAGCTACCTAGCTTGGAGATGCCTGCCTGCCTAATCCGATCGAATTGCCGACGTCTTATCTAACCTAGGTCACTATTGCCACTATTGCAGTTTCCTCTAGGCGCTAGCTAGATCAATCAGTAGCACCAGTGCTACTCGACTATACCCATTTTGCTTCGCAGCCGCAGCAGATACGTAGCACCAAGGCAGAGATCATGGGGTGGCTAGCATCCCCACCACCTAGTATTACTTACTGGCGCAGCTTAAATTTTCTCTGTCAGGAATCTGGGATCAGCGATGGTAACCACCACCACCTCTTGTCTCCGTCAGAGGAGTCGTCCAGCTCGAAGAAAATCGGGCATAACTAATCGTGCAGGAGATTTTAACTGCGCGTATGAGAAAAATGGTTAGTGCTCCACTCGTTGGTTAACTTGTCAGCCCTTGGAAATTGTTGCTGCGTCCCCCTGTCGGACTTGACCACAACAATCTGACAGTGGTTCAGTGATCGGCAGCAGGATGTGACCCCTTTGGTCAGAGAATCTCGATGTCCCCTCCTCGGAAAATGTTCCTCTCCAACCCACTGACAGACTGACTCAAAATTACTAGTACTACGACTACGACTAGATTTGTCATGTGTTTTACTGATGCTCGTTGCTCTGAATGGTCGTCTGAAAAATGTTCAGAGGGCATGTAAACCCGAAAGTACATTTCTGCACCCAGGAGCAAATGCTCCTGGTGTGAACAGTAAAATCAAAAAAATAGAAAAAAAATTCAAAAAAGTCTGAAATTTTTTTGTGACATACTTTCACAAATGTTTGTTGTGCATGCAAAATTTCATCATGAAATCACATTGGTGGAAGTCGTGCCAAAAAAAAACAAAATCAGATCTTCAAAATGCTTTTGTAAGTAACATTTTCAGAGCATCGATTTTGTTTATTTTACCACGCCTTCTACCAATGTGATTTTGCGATGAAATTTTGCATGCACAACAAACATTTGTGAAAGTATGCCACACAAAAAATCAGAATTTTTTGAATTATTTTTGATTTTTTCTGAATTTACTGTTCACACCAGGAGCAAATGCTCCTGGGTGTAGAAACTCCACATCCATGTAAACCTCTTTGGAGCAAGAGTTATTTCAACGCATAGTCGTACACTCTTAGTAGTAGCAGTTAGTATCACCACTACAAAAACTGCTACCCCACTGATCACTTAGTTACGACTAGATTTGTCAAGTAAAACTGATCACTTAGCTACGACTAGATTTGTCAAGTGTTTTACTGCTTCTCTGCTGCGAATGAATGGCCCGTCTGGAAAAATTTCAGAGTGCAAACCATCATAAGGGCATTTTTAACCGATCCCTAAAAAATAGCGGAGTATCCGTCCTAATAAAGCTTAGTGGTGTATTTATACCTCACTAATTTTTGGTCGGTTCTAACCGATCCTCTAAACTTAGCAGAGTAAAATGTAAATTCATGTAAATTCAATCAAATTTCAACCGAAACTTGCGTGCATTTCAACATAAGTTAAACATAGATAGTCTTGACAACCCAAATTAAACATAAGTTCAACAAAAATTTAAATTTAAACTAAACTACACTAAAAATATAAAATAAACTACACTCAAATTCGGCCGAAGTGGAGGTCGAGCCAGTCCTTCCTGGTGAAACCACCCTCGGTGATAGCCGGGTCCAGGCCGATGCCATCATCGTCGTCGCCGGGGAAGACACTCCGCCACTCCTCGACGTCGATCTCTTCCTCCTCGACGCCAGGCTCCTCCTCGCCGTCCTCCTCGTCGAAGGAGATGACGATGACTTCGCCGCCTCTGACGGCGAATATCGCCCGCTCCGCCTCCACGAGCTATGGATGCCTCCTTGTGGAGGTCATCCATGTAGGCCTTGTCAGCGGCCTCCGCCTTGAGGCGCTCCCTCGCCGCTCGTTCCTCCCGCACCATCCGAGTGCTCACCTCCCCCGGCTCCGGCGGGATGAGGTGGACCCGCGCCATCCCGAACGGGAAGTTCAGCCTCGCATCGCGGCCGTGATACCTCAACTGTCACCGGTCGTACTCGATAGTCGGGTGGAACGACCTGATCCACCGCCGTTGGTGGGTCTCCTGATCGGTGATTTCCACCACTCACGTCCCCCATGAGCAGGGGCGGACCCAGCCCAAGAATTCAGTGGGGGGCCCAAGTGACTGGGGGCCCAAATGTTTGGCTAACTGGGGGCCCAACTAGTAAAATGTTGGAACTCAAAGCAGTCAAAATATAAATTGACTGGGGGCCTGGGACCCCGCTCAGCCCAACGTGGATCCGCCCCTGCCCATGAACATTGTTGGACGCCAAGGTAGGTCCTTGTTGGCGGCTGCGGCGGAGGGAGCTCCAGTAAATCCTTGAATCGAGTGAGGGCCGCGACGGCGGGAGGATCGGGTGAGCGGCGGTGACTCAAGGAAGCGGAGGCAGACGACGACCCGCAGGTGTGACGGCACGGGTCCGCGCTCCGGATTGGCGGAGGTGACTTCTGGCCACCGCGTCCGGCCATTGGGTGGAGGGGGCGGCGGGGTGAGGGGGAGAAGAAGAGGCAGAGGAGAGGAAGAGAGGGGGATAATTTTACTCGGCCATTGCGAGCCAGAGTAAATATACTTGTGGGAATAGGGCTGGAGTAAAAGTTTTACTCTACTGACGGGTATAAGTGATCGGCTAGGTGCGACTTAGAGGAAAAAAACGGCCGGATAAAGGATCGGTTAGAAACGTCCTAACAATCGAACAGTGATTCAGTGATCAGCAGCAGGATGTGACTCTTTTGGTCAGAGAATCTCGATGTCTCCTCCTCGGAAAATGTTGTCCCATGGTATAATCTGTTCCTCTCCAACCCACTGACGACTATTACTAGATTTGTTACCGTCACTACTACGACTATGACTAGATTTGTTCAGTGTTTTACTGCTTCTTGCTGCTGTGAATGGTCGTCCAAAAAAATGTTCAGAGTGCAAACCTCCTTAGGAGTAAGATACACTCTTGGTAGTGTAGTAGTTAGCATTACCACTACAAAAAACCGCTACCCCACTGATCACTTAGCCACGACTAGATTTGTCAAGTGTTTTACCGCTTCTCTGCTGTGAATGTTGGTCTCAAAAATGTCCACTGCAAATCTCCTTCTCACTACTACTTGTTTCAACGCACGGTCTTACTCTCTTCGGACTAGTATTAGTATCTTACCACTACAAAAAATTGCTACCCCACTGATCACCTACTTACATAAGCGGCCCAATCATCCATCCATCTACACACATAGTAGTCAAACTGCGCGGGTTCCTTCTAGAAGACGACCATCGTCACCACGTCCTTCTCTGCGAGGACCTCGCATTGAAACTCGCGCACCTGCAACGACCCTCTTTTCCCCCCTTTTGACGGGCAAGCGGCTCATCTCCGCGCATAATTCCATAAAAAACCACATCCCGAACCCGACGTCGCTTCCATTTGCTTATTTTTATACCATAAGTCCATAACACGTCTCGCACTAACGGCTCGGCACGCCACAGAAGTCAAGAACCCCGTCCTGAAATGCCTATTGGTTCCTTTCTGAATTCAGGTGTCACACGCTAGCTAGATGGGTAGCCATCGATCAGTCCGGTCGTTACTACTAACGCACCGGGTTAGTGCTTGTTTGATTAATGTATATGTATGTACTATGTCATGGACTTGTGGCCGTGTTATCTCTATGCGTCTGAGGATGATGAACAGTCAAGGGTCTAAAGATTTTAAAAGCAGTTCCAGTCAGATTCAGAAGAATCGACTTGGAACCACTTCAGGCCACTGCCACTTAATTTCAATGTTTTTTTCCCCATGGCCAATCTGGGCCGGCAGTTTTGCTGCTCGATCTCAGAAGACTGAAGACAGACAGTTTTGTGCAGTGCAGCTGGAGTCGCCGTCTGTGATGACCATGGATGCCGTGGCAACCACTAAAACCCAATGATTTTGAGTGGAGTAGGAATGTAGCTGCGATGCTAACACAACTTACCGCCACCAGCAGTGGTACATCTCGGATTTCTTTTAATGGTACTTGTGTGATGATAGTTAAACAACTGGCCGGCCGGGCCGGCTATAGTACTACCCACCGATCAAGTTGCGCCGCAATCGGCATGGCCCTTTCAGACACTTGCCGGAATTAACAATCGATCGACGAGCACCCAGGTTCTAGAACAAACCACCTTCTTGACAAGTGACGATTAGTTTACTTCTGGTCTAATAATCAGAGTCCATGGCCCTAATTAGTCACGTGTGTGTCCCTTCTTTCTTGCAACAAGAGTCATCGAGAAGCTTTGATCCAAAGTGTAGATGAACATCATTTGTTTAACTGAAAGTTTGCACATATATGATCAGCATTTTCAGTCACATGTGTTTGCTTTAGTAGCATGGGAACTAGAGCTGAGCATCTGCGCTGAAAAGGAGGAACACACACACAGGAAGTTGCTTGCAAAGTTTAACTTCATCTTCGCAAAGCCACCATCATGATGCTGCCTAAGTAATTATTTAAGAGGATGCAGGAAAGGCCAAGCACCATTACATTCTCTATGGTTCCAAACACTAGACTACCACTACTAACTTCCATCGCTCCGGTGTGCATCCTACAAGTGTCAATATGTCATGTTTTTCTGCCGGTTCCTTTCACTTCAGCACCGGAGGGATCATAAACAAACCGGGATCGATCGAGCGCTCGTGGCTAATCAAATCAAAGGTCTTCTTTACTTTCACTCAAACAAGACACCATCGATCGAGAAGAAGAACAAGAAGACAAGATAAGAAAAGGAAAGCATGGAGCAAAAGAAGGAAAGCGGCTTTCATTTTAGTATATGTTTATCTGTTATTCTAGTACACACGAGTGTGTATAGATGATGAGAATGTAGCTAAACAACACTGTCGCGTGGACGTGGTTAGTGCTAATGATATCAGGCGTGCTTGTTTCTGCTTTAAGGGACATGCTCTTGAGCGTGTCCACGAACCCGGGACAGGCTACCTTTTGTCAATAGGTTGTTTTGTTGTCGAGCTTCTGGCTTGTGCTCCCCCTCGTGTATCAGATGCTGCATGGCTGTGTACTTTTTCTGAATTCAGATCTCTGCATGTACTCACACTCTAATACTCCTTCTGTCTCAAAATGTAAGACATTTTTTGACACTATCAAGATAGTGTCAAAGGGAGTACTACCCTGGTGTACGACTCTGGATACCTGTCTTGCATGATAAATCGCCGGCTGTACCCAAATTAGTTCGAGTGTGGCAAAATTCAGAAACGAATTGTACCTTTTGACAGCGTGATCTCCTCCTGTGTCTAGCTACCGCGCACGCCGCCGGAGTTTATGTGAGACAAGTTACCACGTTAGGCGTGCGAGCCCTGTGAAGGCCTACAAATACTGACTGGCTCGACGTACAAATTAATAGTACTAACTTGGGAGAATGGTTCTACGATCAAACACGTACGTCGCACTGCAACAAGAAGAAAGAACTAAATACTGTATGATGGGCACGCGTGCTTCTAATCTAGCTTTGTGCAAACAAAACCCCGCTTTCCCACTACCTTTTTGTTTGGAAATACTAGGAGTAAAGCCCCAGCTTACAATAAGAGAACGAAATACAATAAGATCCTCCCCTCGTCTCCCCTCCCGCGACTCTCCCATGAGCGCCGCCGCGGGCAGCCCCCCTCCTCGCTCCTTCCTCCCCTCGCCGCCGCCTCGACGTACTGGCGGGCAAAGCCCGGCCAGTGCTGGCGGCGGCGGGGCGCTCTCCTTCCCCCGCTCGATCTGGTGGGCGCGGGCCTCCGGGACGGGCGGCGGCGCGGCGTTTGCTCGGGGCGCGGCGGCGCGGCG
>NC_041383.1:93707476-93730854 GCF_002162155.2 Triticum dicoccoides
GGCGGCGGTGTGAAGGGGCTGCAGCGGTGGTGGTGCACGGTGGGTTCCAGCGGCGTCTCGGCCAGATCTGGGCCCAGCCGGCGCGGGCCGAGGGCGGCGCGAGCTGCGGGCGCCCGCCCCTGCCGTGGCCGCGGCTAGTGGTGGTGGAGGCGCAGCGGCGGTGGTAGGTGGGCGTGTTGGTCGGGCTCCAGGCGTTCCGCCGGCTGGACGACGGCGGCAGCGCGGATGGGCTCCCCGGTGAGTATTCTTGGCGATTGGCGCTGGTCCTTGGGGATCCTCCTTGCCGGTGGTCGGATCTGCGTCGGTGGCTTTGCGCGGGTCTGCGTCGGCCGCGGCGGTGGGGCGGCACAGGGTGTGTCCGGTGGGGAGGTTGGCTGGAGGGATGGGCGGCGCCGACGTGCTTGGGCCACCCGTCACTGGCACAGGGGTGTGCCGGTCCGGATGCGTCCGCTCCCCCACCTCCCCCTTTCCCTGTCCGTGTGTGCGGGTCATCGCAGCTCCGACGACGTTCAAGGCGGGGCGTATGCTACGGTTCGTCGGTCGGGGGAGTCCCTGTGGCTCAAAGTTGATCTCTTTGGATGGTCTTGGGGGTGTCTGGATGCTAGGCGGCGGCCCTGGCGGCGGGAGGCATGATGTTCGTGGGCAGACCTTGCGCCTCAGGTGAGGGCGAGCGGCCATGGCCACGCGGGTGGGTGGTCGCTGGTGGTTGGCGGGGCTAGGATGCGTCGGAGGGGTGGGCGTGCCGGGGTACATCACTTGCCCAATCTTGTATTGGCCGACGGCGGCGGCGTCCGTGGACACCGTATCCTTCTTGAAGGCTTCGTCGCGGTGCCCTTACTCTTTCGAGTTGCTCCGGGTGAAAACTCGATCTTTGGGATCGGATGGTGGCGGTTATCAGTGGTCGTTCCCTTCTAGGAGGCACCATCTTGGAGTCCTTGTCCCGTCGTTTTCCGTCTCACCTCTCCTCGGAGGCTTGGAGGTTTCCGTTGGCTCCAAGCGGTTCATCCTCGCGCTTGTGTAGTGGCTTGGTAGTCGTTGGGGTGGTGTGGCGGTGCTCGGCACCTTTGTATCTTGCCTTGGGTGTGTGTGTCGTGTGCGGTGGTGGCGTGAGTTTGTATCGTGTTGCTTGTGGATCGTGCTTTATATATAAAGCGGGGCGAAAGCCTTTTTCGGTAAAGTAAAGAAGAAATCATTTTTGGACACCACTGTTGTTAAGGTTTAAGTTTTCAACTCGGTCCTTCAACTTCAGTAACAGGAAACACTTGGCCTGTCAAGTGAATAGTTGAATAGTTTTCCCAGTGAAAAAGGCTTCAGGGGTTGTACAAATGTACACAGAGGACAATCCAGTCAGAATAAAAAGTGAAATTTAAGTTTTATTTGAATAGTTGAATATTTGTAAATTTAGCATACAGAAATTGAAAAAAACAATCATTTCAGAAGTGGCTTATAGAAATGAAGAGGAAAACCCGAAGAAAAAAAAAGTTTTATTTGATTAAAAACTCAATTAATTTGAGAGGACAGTTTATGCTATTTGTAAATTTAGCAAGCAAATATTGAAACATAGGAACCAAAAATAATTTTAAAAGTGGCTTACTGAAATGAGATTTACAGGAAAATTGAAAAGAAAAGAAAAGCCCAAGGGGAAACCCTAGAACAATGACAAGAAATTCAGGAATTCATGAATACTGTAGACAAATTGTACAAAAGTTGACAGTTTTGAAAATGAATAAAAGAAATAGAAAAACCTTTACTAACGTCATGGGATTTCGACCAAGGTTAAATTTCAAAAATTTAGATCCTCCACTAGAATACTTTTTCCCCTTAATTTTGTTACGTTTTGCCCATTTTCTTGACTTTGTTCCTTTCTATGACCAGTTTACCACGTTATCATAAAAACAGTTCCGATGGAGCAAGAAATCGAATCAAATCGGGAACCAAGGTTTGGATGATGATTATATATTTAGCCCACCAAGATTAAACCCTAGGTTTAGATTTGTGTTTATCGCAGTAAGCTAGGCATAAAGCCCCAACTTATATCTATTCGATAAAGGGCATTTTTATTAACACATAATGTTGCATCAAGTGGATAGAAAGCATAATGAGCAACACTTGACCTCTGCATAGCTAAGATGCACATAACCAAAACCAACAGTTCAAAAAAGTAAAAAGAAATTACAATAAGAAAATGAAATCCAACAGAGACAAGCGACGGTAAAAAACAAATCTTGGTAAGGGTATAAGTTTGCACTTTGGTCCATGAACTTCAACTTCAGTAACATGAAACACTTGGCCTGTCAAGTGAATAGTTGAATAGTTTTCCGAGTGAAAAGGGCTTCAGGGGCTGTACAACTGTACACAGAGGACAATCCAGTCAGAATAAAAAGTGAAATTTAAGTTTTATTTGAATGGTTGAATATTTGTAAATTTAGCATACAGAAATTGAAAAAAACAATCATTTCAGAAGTGGCTTATAGAAATGAAGAGGAAAACCCGAAGAAAAAAATAAGTTTTATTTGATCAAAAACTCAATTAATTTGAGAGGACAGTTTCTGCTATTTGTAAATTTGGCAAGCAAACATTGAAACATAGGAACTAAAAATAATTTTAAAAGTGGCTTATTGAAATGAGATTTACAGGAAAATTGAAAAGAAAAGAAAAGCCCAAGGGGAAACCCTAGAATAGTAACAAGAAATTCAGGAATTCATGAATACTTTAGACAAATTGTACAAAAGTTGACAGTTTTGAAAATGTATAAAAGAAATAGAAAACCTTTACTAACGTCATGGGATTTCGACCAAGATTAAATTTCAAAATTTTAGATCCTCCACTAGAATACTTTTTCCCCTTAATTTGGTTACGTTTTGCCCATTTTCTTGACTTTGTTCCTTTCTATGACCAGTTTACCACGTTATCAAAAAAACAGTTCCGATGGAGCAAGAAATCGAATCAAATCGGGAACCAACGCATGGTTGGATGGTTTGGATGATGATTATATATTTAGCCCACCAAGATTAAACCCTAGGTTTAGATTTGTGTTTATCACATTAAGCTAGGTATAAAGCCCCAACTTATATTAATTCGATAAAGGATGTTTTTATTAACACATAATGTTGCATCAAGTGGATAGAAAGCATAATGAGCAACACTTGACCTCTGCATAGCTAAGATGCACATAACCAAAACCAACAGTTCAAAAAAGTAAAAATAAATTACAATAAGAAAATGAAATCCAACAGAGACAAGCGACGGTAAAAAACAAATCTTGGTAAGGGTATAAGTTTGCACTTTGGTCCATGAACTTCAACTTCAGTAACATGAAACACTTGGCCTATCAAGTGAATAGTTGAATATTTTTCCGAGTGAAAAGGGCTTCAGGGGCTGTACAACTGTACACAGAGGACAATCCAGTCAGAATAAAAAGTGAAATTTAAGTTTTATTTGAATGGTTGAATATTTGTAAATTTAGCATACAGAAATTGAAAAAAACAATCATTTCAAAAGTGGCTTATATAAATGAAGAGGAAAACCCGAAGAAAAAAATAAGTTTTATTTGATCAAAAACTCAATTAATTTGAGAGGACAGTTTCTGCTATTTGTAAATTTGGCAAGCAAACATTGAAACATAGGAACTAAAAATAATTTTAAAAGTGGCTTATTGAAATGAGATTTACAGGAAAATTGAAAAGAAAAGAAAAGCCCAAGGGGAAACCCTAGAATAGTAACAAGAAATTCAGGAATTCATGAATACTTTAGACAATTTGTACAAAAGTTGACAGTTTTGAAAATGAATAAAAGAAATAGAAAAACCTTTACTAACGTCATGGGATTTCTACCAAGATTAAATTTCAAAATTTTAGATCCTCCACTAGAATACTTTTTCCCCTTAATTTTGTTTCGTTTTGCCCATTTTCTTGACTTTGTTCCTTTCTATGACCAGTTTACCACGTTATCAAAAAAACAGTTCCGATGGAGCAAGAAATCAAATCAAATCGGGAACCAACGCATGGTTGGATGGTTTGGATGATGATTATATATTTAGCCCACCAAGATTAAACCCTAGGTTTAGATTTGTGTTTATCACATTAAGCTAGGTATAAAGCCCCAACTTATATTAATTCGATAAAGGACGTTTTTATTAACACATAATGTTGCATCAAGTGGACAGAAAGCATAATGAGCAACACTTGACCTCTGCATAGCTAAGATGCACATAGCCAAAACCAACAGTTCGAAAAAGTAAAAAGAAATTACAATAAGAAAATGAAATCCAACAGAGACAAGCGATGGTAAAAAGGAAATCTTGGTAAGGGTATAAGTTTGCACTTTGGTCCATGAACTTCAACTTCAGTAACAGGAAACACTTGGCCTGTCAAGTGAATAGTTGAATAGTTTTCCCAGTGAAAAGGGCTTCAGGGGCTGTACAACTGTACACAGAGGACAATCCAGTCAGAATAAAAAGTGAAATTTAAGTTTTATTTGAATGGTTGAATATTTGTAAATTTAGCATACAAAAATTGAAAAAAAATCATTTCAGAAGTGGCTTATAGAAATGAAGAGGAAAACCCAAAGAAAAAAAAAGTTTTATTTGATCAAAAACTCAATTAATTTGAGAGGACAGTTTCCGCTATTTGTAAATTTAGCAAGCAAACATTGAAACATAGGAACTAAAAATAATTTTAAAAGTGGCTTATTGAAATGAGATTTACAGGAAAATTGAAAAGAAAAGAAAAGCCCAAGGGGAAACCCTAGAACAGTAACAAGAAATTCAGGAATTCATGAATAATTTAGACAAATTGTACAAAAGTTGACAGTTTTAAAATGAATAAAAGAAATAGAAAAACCTTTACTAACGTCATGGGATTTCGACCAAGATTAAATTTCAAAATTTTAGATCCTCCACTAGAATACTTTTCCCCCTTAATTTGGTTACGTTTTGCCCATTTTCTTGACTTTGTTCCTTTCTATGACCAGTTTACCACGTTATCAAAAAAACAGTTCCGATGGAGCAAGAAATCAAATCAAATCGGGAACCAACGCATGGTTGGATGGTTTGGATGATGATTATATATTTAGCCCACCAAGATTTGACCCTAGGTTTAGATTTGTGTTTATCACATTAAGCTAGGTATAAAGCCCCAACTTATATTTATTCGATGAAGGGTGTTTTTATTAACACATAATGTTGCATCAGGTGGATAGAAAGCATAATGAGCAACACTTGACCTCTGCATAGCTAAGATGCACATAGCCAAAACCAACAGTTCGAAAAAGTAAAAAGAAATTACAATAAGAAAATGAAATCCAACAGAGACAAGCGACGGTAAAAAAGAAATCTTGGTAAGGGTATAAGTTTGCACTTTGGTCCATGAACTTCAATAACAACCCCCCCCCCCCTCCCGCGTGAAAAGGGCTTCGGTGATGATAGGATTGTAACCACACAACACAACCCATTCAGAAAAAAAAGTTAAAAAAATCAAATAAGAGGAGGGGTGAGGTGAAAAGGAATGATAGAGAAATTGGAATTTTATTTGATTGAAAATTCAAGTAATTTGGCGGGCTAGTTTAAATTATTTGTAAATTCAACAAACAAATATTGAGAATAGGAACTAAAAAAACATTTCAAAAGTGTCTTATTGAAATAAAGAGTCACCAGATATTTTAAAACAGAAGAAAAACACAAAAGGAAAGCCCTAAAATAGAAACAATAATTCAGAAATTCATGAACATTATAGACAAAATTTAAAATTTATGAGAATGAATAAAAGAAAAGAAAAAACCCTTATTAACTTCGCATGATTTCGACCATGATTAAATTCTTAATTTTTTAGCAACTTTACTAGAATGCTATATTTTCCCTGATTTTTCTATATTCTTTCACCATTTTCTTTATTTCGTTCCCATTTTATGACCAGGTCACCACGTTATCATAAAAACACTTTTGGTGGAGTGTGAAATCAAATCGAAATGAGAACTAAGCAATTCTTGGACTGGATTCGATGATTGGTCATATGTTTAGCCCGGCAGGATGAAACCTGAGATTTGAAATCGTGGTTATCACATTAAGGTGGAATGTAGATTCGTGGTAATCCGCCGTCAGTAGGTCACTGGTCCCTCCTCCTTCACTTGTTCTGCTGGTGTGGAAGTGCCCAAAGGCCTTGATCTACTGAATGTATATGTAGCTTTCTTCGATTTTGGGCTTTTAGGTCAGTTTTCGTTATTCATCTCTTCGGTACTTCCAGTGGTGGTGTCTTCCCGACGAATAATTTTTCGAGCCTTCCTATGCCGACAGGGTTGTTTGCGGCAACAAAGATTCACGTGCATTTATTTCTACCAGTAGTTCTGGAAGGCCAGACTAGGTTTTGCAGGGTATGTGGGCGTGTGGCGACGACCTCCTTCAAAGCTACGTCCTCTGGCACATCGATGCGTCAAGAATTAATAGAGACCAGATCCTTGGATCTGCGGCTCTTCCAACTATGACAACTTCATCTCGAGGACAATGGTCCAACAGGACCGTGGCCTTGATGGCTTCCCATCCGTGATCAACAATGATAGGTTAGATTCGGCGTCGACGCGGCAAATACTGGCGTGCCATCACACTGTTTGAAAGGAAGGAGACATCAGGGGTTGCAATTTATTTGTTTTTCACGGTTGTTTGTACTGTTGGTTTGGTTAATACGTAGGTCCAAGTGTTTGCAATTTTAAACTTAGACAAAAGGAGATGTAATAAATACCCCGGGACATGAAGACAGCACATAGACCCCGTGGTCAACTGGAATATGTATGCACGCACTGAAGTCTGCTCACAGCACCTATGGCAGCGAATAATTTGACCTTTGCACGCAAGCAAACAAATTACTTCACACGCGCCAACAGCTCAATGTGTCAATCCATCCATCCATCATGCAAGCTGAAATGAAACTAAACAATGGCAGATCGGCAGCCATGGAGGTGGAGCTTATAAGATTGTCAGGGACATCACTTGGCTTGGACCGCTGTGGTACAAGCCATGAAGTATTCTGAGAGACGTATCGATCAGCCGCGTCAGCGGGGAGACCGGAGTCTGCTTACGGGCTTTGACAAAAACGTCCATGCATGCACACCTACCAAACTAAACTAAACCAAAAATCCAATCCCAACTGTGCTGCCGCCTGCACTGATGTGGATCCTGACCATACACCTGCTCTGCTCCATTATTTAGAAAAGATTTCTTTTGTTTTTTTTCTTCCGGTTATAGAAAACATGTGGTATTTCCTGCTTAATTATCACCTCAGGCAGTTGACTGTGTGACAATATAATTGAGAGCACCATGCTGCTTGCTACCTAGCTAGCTAGCTAGGCCGGCATATATGAGAGAGCTTATCTTCTGTAGCATAGTGACAAATTGGCGCATGTATTCAGGGATTTCAGGCGTGTATTTTGTGATGAAATCCACACACAAACAATCTTCTATTGATATTCAATAGTTTGCTAAATCTAACTACTACTCCCCCCGTTCCTAAATATTTGTCTTTTTAGAGATTTCAACAAGTGACTACTCCCTCCGTTCCCAAATAATTGTCTTTCTAGCCATCTCAAATGGACTACAACATACGGATGTATATAGACATGTTTTAGAGTGTAGATTCACTCAATTTGCTCCGTATGTAGTCACTTGTTGAAATCTCTAGAAAGACAATTATTTAGGAACGGAGGGAGTACATATGGAGAAAGATGAATGAATCTACACTCTAAAATATGTCTATATACATCCGTATGTAGTAGTCCATTTAAAATCTTAAAAAAGATAAATATTTAGGAACTGAGGAAGTACTATTGTAGTATATGCCATTGGTGACAAATTGGTGCAAGGTATTCAGGGAACGTTGTGATGAGAAACAGTAAAGTATTTCTTCTATGGATACCCGCATAGTTTCGTGATACATTCTTACTCCCTCCGTAAAGAAATATAAAAGTGTTGATCGTTTAGATCATTAAAGTAGTGATCTAAACGCTCTTATATTTTATTTACAGAGGGATGTACGACACGACTTAGCAGCACGAGTAATTGGCGTAAAATATTTCTTGTACACCGGACAGGGGTCAAAATCAAAGCAAAGCAGGACGAGTAAAATTAAGGTAGCTTTAACTGGCGTGTGCCCGCGGGTTAGCGTCGTTAATCTGGTGCTGTAATTCCAAAAGACGGGCTAATCACGCCTCAACTTTTGGCTTTTTCGAGTTTGGTTCATCATCATGCTTAAACTAATCCTCCACGGTTGCGGCGTGTTCCCCTGCCTTCCATCATCAATCCTCATCATCATCAATCGTCCAGTCTAACTCTTTTCAAGTCCAAGCCAAGCCAACCAAGCTACCACGGAATACCTCTCTCCCTCCACTACCTACAGCAAAGCTAGCCACTGATCTCTCTCACTCCTCTCCTCTATATAAGCCCGTCCATGGCGGATGGCTCTCCCGCCCTTTTTATCGTCTCATCATTTGATCACCCATACAGAGATCCGGATAGCTGCTAGCTTCGTTTGTCTGTTGTGGCGATGGCGTACGATCAGCGGGGGCTGAGAGGCGAGGAGGCAGCGGCGGCGGCGGTGGGGGAGGAGGAGATGCTCCGGCGCGGGCCGTGGACGGTGGAGGAGGACGTGCTCCTCGCCAACTACATCGCGGCCAACGGCGAGGGCCGGTGGAACGCGCTGGCGCGGCGCGCGGGGCTGAAGCGCACGGGCAAGAGCTGCCGCCTGCGGTGGCTCAACTACCTGCGGCCGGACCTGCGGCGCGGCGGCATGACGGCGGAGGAGCAGCTGCTCGTCCTCGAGCTGCACGCGCGGTGGGGCAACCGGTGGTCCAAGATCGCGCAGCACCTCCCCGGCCGCACCGACAACGAGATCAAGAACTACTGGCGGACGCGGGTGCAGCGCCACGCCAAGCAGCTGCGGTGCGACGTCGGCAGCCAGCGGTTCAGGGACCTCGTGCGCGGCCTCTGGATCCCCCGCCTCCTCGAGCGCATCCACGCCGCCGCCAACAACTCCGGCGACGGCGACGTGATAGCGCAGGCCACGGCGGCCGCGCTGCCCGTCGCGGCGGACGGGCGGTGCTGGCCCGTCGACGACGTGTTCGACCTCGGCCCCGGCGCCGCGGCCGACGTGGAGCTGTCATGCACCACCGCCCTGTCCTCGTCGTCGTCGGTGTCCACGGACGGCTGCGGCGTGCTGCAGCCCCTGCCCCCGCCGGCGCCCATGGTGGCTACCGCCGAGAGCGCGCGCGGAAGCGTCATCAGCAGCGCTGCCATGCACGACACGGCGCTCTGGCAGCCGCCGCAGACTCACGGCGGCCTCATGATGACCCAAGAACAACAGCACCACCAACAGGCTGAGTCGCAGCCGCAGCTGCTCGGCGCCGAGACGTGGTGGTCCGACCAGACCTCGCTCCCCGCCGGGCTGTACGCCGACGTGGGCTTCCCGGAGCTGGAGTTCGGCGGCGAGACCATGTGGGGCGCCTGCGCCGATGACCTGTGGTGCACGGACATGCTGGGGCTGTGAAACATCAAACTACTCAACTACCGGTGACCTGGGGTAACTGAGGGGAAGGTTATTATCGGAGCGTTCGCTACTAATCTTGCACTTAGCGCTCCAATAATCCCGTCTCCTCTTCCCTCAAAACATGAGTATACTTCACTAGCTAGCTAGTGTGTCTTCTTCAGTATGTGTACTACGTGTAATGTCGTTGATGGATCTTTCATTTTTCTTTTCTCTTTTGGACTTTACTCATTCTTTCCTGGGTAAATACGGAGTGATTGGTTTGTAACCAGCCGTGTGTAACTTTTGATGGCCGCAATAAAACTTGAATTGAACATGCATCCCTGACGAGGCTGTGCAATCGATTAATCTGTCGAGAGAGATATGTAATGTAACCTTCATGCATGTTACTACAAAGAATTATTCGTCAAGTAGATGAAGATTGAGGAGGTGACGAAGCAATCACAACAAAAAAAGAGTTAGAATGAATTGATCACGTGTGCGTAACCGGCCACAGTTTTGTATCACAAGCCATTTGCTCGATCGATCGCATGCCCGTCTCCAAACTATAAAAAGTACTCGGTGCCGATTAGGATACGAGTCACCTTCCTCTAATCTAATCTAATCTAGAGGAAGAGAACTCTAGATATTTTGGCTATCTCCGGCCAATCCAATGATGCAATCAACCGAACATCTTTGTGTTTGTCTTGATGATGGAGAGTGCCACTTACAGTACCACCAAGGAACATACACACACAGAATTAACCAAGCATGATCGAATTGGACAGCACTAGCGATGGCAATCAGCACATAGATACAGACGCCGGGCCACGCGTATGATTAGCAACACACGACGGAAGTGGGGCGAACTGTGTGCGGAAAGGATGAAGTAGCATCCGTCGCTTTAGTTTTTGGCATGTCCAGCACATGATGAAAACGGCCGGAGAAAAGGGCGGGAAAGCATCGGATTTCCCGTGTTTTCTCACACGTATCGATCGATCCCCTCCGGCAGCTAGGTTCGCGCTGGTGATGCTCTGATGGATGGATCCTCCTCTCCGTCAGGAGCTCCTTCAGCTCAGCATGCATCGATCATTCAGGGACCCCCTTCAGCTCAGTACGTTCCTATAATCATTCGCCGCACAAAATTTCTGGCTCGGCTGCACCGCGTCTTCTGCTTCCTTTTCTGGATCGGCGAGAGGGACCGAGAACGGGTCCAAAGTTTGGTTCGATTTTGACGGTGGACAGAGGCGCATTAGCCGACTACTTACATGGCTGCATGCATGTAAGGCTGCTCTAGTGCCTCAGCTGGTCAGTGTCTGCGGTTCCCGTGGACTACGAGGGCGTCTATGACGATTTCGTCAATCTCAAGATGATGTGCTGACTCAAGCCTCTTAGAGATGCTCATAGGATGGGGTATACATGCATGTGTGCATTCATAGGAATGAGTGTATGTGCAAATGTATAAGCCTCTACATCTATACCGTGTTAAAAAGAATCCACTCATCCATGAGGCATCCTCGTGGAAAAATTGAAAGGTGTGGGAGACCCTCAAGCATGCCACGTGTATCCTCAAGAATCGAACCCCTTCTGTTGAGCACATCTGGCAATTTTTTACCCTTTAGATGCTTCTACACGAGGTCCATCTTGCGAGCTCACCGAGGATGAACATTCTGTGTGTGCACACTATCCGGCGGCCTCCGCCTACAAGGCGCAATTTCTTGGCAAGGTGCTCTCCTCTATGGAACAAATGAGAAGGCTTGGCCCTACCAAAAGTCAAGTTCATTACTTGGCTGCTGCTTCAAGATATAGTTTGGATCTCCAATAGATTGGCCAAACAAGGGTAGCCAAATTGCGGTCTTTGCCCTCTTTGCAAGAAGGTGCAAGAATGTGGGTCTCACCTATTCTTTAAATGTCGCCACACCCTAAGGTTTGGAACTTGGTCATTGAGAAATTCTGTATTGTTGACATGGACACTTCCTCATGACATTCGTGGACTCCGTCCAGGAGATGGGCAAGTACAAGCGCAGTGGGAACCCCCAGCAGAAAAGCCAAGCCTTCACTTACCATGTTTGTGTCGTGGACATTGTGGAACGAGAGAAAAGCAAAGGTGTTCCGACATAAAAGCGCTCCACTGCCAATCTTGCTCAACACCATCACGGCCGAGCCAAATCTTTGAATCACCGCCGGAGCAAAAAAGTTAGGGTCAATTATATTATGATAGTAATCATTCATGAGGTTTTTTGGGTGTATTTGTAACAAGCTCTATTCTCTCCATTTAATAGCTGATTCAACTTTTGCCTCCCTTCCGGAAAAATAACACAGAAATGGCAAGTACTTACAAGTCTGGCACTGCAAAAAACAAAAGACAATGAATTCAGATCTGGTTTCCCAAATCTGGCCAAGGCCGTCGGCTGGGTCAATCTGGGGTCTTGTTTGTGGCGTGGTTGCTTCGGCGGCCCTCAAAGACGGGACACGTGGGTGGCTCTCCGAGGAGCCCCATGACAGTGGTGTTTGTCGCTCCCCTTGGCCATGTGGATGGTAAGGGGAGCGATGGTCAGTGGTCTTAGCGAAGCCGCTGTCGGCGGTGGTGGCTAAGCACTGACCCAGATATGTATGCCATGATCCAGTTGCGACGGGCCCTTTTCCCGTGTTGGGCACGTGGCTAGGGTTCTTGACAAGGTGCGAGAGAGCTACCAAGCGAAAGCTCCGAGATTCGTTGTGGTAGTCCTCCCACCCCTGGTCGGTGCTCCAGGTGAAAATTCAAGTTCGGTCCGCCGTACAGGGTGACATGTGTTGGAAATATGCCCTAGAGGCAATAATAAATTAGTTATTATTATAATATTTCCTTGTTCATGATAATAGTTTATTATCCATGCTATAATTGTATTGATAGGAAACTCAGATACATGTGTGGATACATAGACAACACCATGTCCCTAGTAAGCCTCTAGTTGACTAGCTCGTTGATCAATAGATGGTTACGGTTTTCTGACCGTGGACATTGTATGTCGTTGATAACGGGATCACATCGTTAGGAGAATGATGTGATGGACAAGACCCAATCCTAAGCCTAGCACAAAGATCGTGTAGTTCGTATGCTAAAGCTTTTCTAATGTCAAGTACCATTTCCTTAGACCATGAGATTGTGCAACTCCCGGATACCGTAGGAATGCTTTGGGTGTACCAAACGTCACAACGTAACTGGGTGGCTATAAAGGTGCACTACGGGTATCTCCGAAAGTGTCTGTTGGGTTGGCACGAATCGAGACTGGGATTTGTCACTCCGTGTGATGGAGAGGTATCTCTGGGCCCACTCGGTAGGACATCATCATAATGTGCACAATGTGACCAAGGGGTTGATCATGGCGCACACCCCTGGTCAAGGCGCACCAAGATTCCCCCTTAGAAGGAATAAGATCATATCCCGAAGGGATAAGATCAAGATCCCTAAAAAAGGGGATAACAATTGGTGGGGAAGGAAATGATGGGATTTCTTTCCTCCCACCTTTGCCAACGCCCCAATGGACTTGGAGGGCAAGAAACCAGCCCCCTCCACCCCTATATATAGTGGGGAGGCGCATGGGAGCTTCAACCTTCCCCTGGCGCAGCCCTCTCCCTCCCCAACACCTCCTCCTCCGTAGTAGTGCTTGGCGAAGCTCTGCCGGAGAACTGCAAGCTCCACCACCACGCCGTCGTGCTGCCGGAGCTCTCCCTCAACTTCTCCTCTCCCCTTGCTGGATCAATAAGGAGGAGACGTCCCCGGGCTGTACGTGTGTTGAACGCGGAGGCACCGTTGTTCGGTGCTTAGATCGGATTCGGCCGCGATCTGAATCGCTTAGTGAACGACTCCACCGACCGCGTTCTTGCAACGCTTCCGCATCGCGATCTTCAAGGGTATGAAGATGCACTCCCCTCTCTCTCGTTGCTAGTTACTCCATAGATTGATCTTGGTGATGCGTAGAAAATTTTGAATTTCTGCTACGTTTCCCAACATACAGTGGCATCATGAGCTAGGTCTATGCGTAGTTTCTATGCACGAGTAGAACACAAAGTAGTTGTGGGCGTTGATTTTGTTCAATATGCTTACCGTTACTAGTCCAATCTTGTTTCGACGGTATTGTGGGATGAAGCGGCCCGGACCGACCTTACACGTACACTTACGTGAGACAGGTTCCACCGACTGACATGCACTCGGTGCATAAGGTGGCTAGCGGGTGCCAGTCTCTCCCACTTTAGTCGGAACGGATTCGATGAAAAGGGTCCTTATGAAGGGTAAATATCAATTGGCATATCACGTTGTGGTTTTGCGTAGGTAAGAAACGTTCTTGCTAGAAACCCATAGCAGCCACGTAAAACATGCAAACAACAATTAGAGGACGTCTAACTTGTTTTTGCAGGGTATGCTATGTGATGTGATATGGCCAAGAAGAATGTGATGAATGATATGTGATGTATGAGATTGATCATGTTCTTGTAATAGGAATCACGACTTGCATGTCGATGAGTATGACAACCGGCAAGAGCCATAGGAGTTGTCTTTATTTATTGTATGACCTGCGTGTCATTAAACAACGCCATGTAATTACTTTACTTTATTGCTAACCGATAGCCATAGTAGTAGAAGTAATAGTTGGCGAGACAACTTCATGAAGACACGATGATGGAGATCATGGTGTCATGCCGGTGACGATGATGATCATGGAGCCCCGAAGATGGAGATCAAAAGGAGCAAAATGATATTGGCCATATCATGTCACTATTTGATGGCATGTGATGTTTATCATGTTTATGCATCTTATTTGCTTAGAACGACGGTAGTAAATAAGATGATCCCTCATTAAAATTTCAAGAAAGTGTTCCTCCTAACTGTGCACCGTTGCGAAAGTTCGTCGTTTCGAAGCACCACGTGATGATCGGGTGTGATAGATTCTTGCGTTCACATACAACGGGTGTAAGCCAGATTTACACACGCGAAACACTTAGGTTGACTTGACGAGCCTAGCATGTACAGACATGGCCTTGGAACACAAGAGACCGAAAGGTCGAGCATGAGTCGTATAGTAGATACAATCAACATGAAGATGTTCACCGATGATGACTAGTCCGTCTCACGCGATGATCGGACACGGCCTAGTTGACTCGGATCATGTAATCACTTAGATGACTAGAGGGATGTATATATGAGTGGGAGTTCATAAGATGAACTTAATTATCTTGAACATAGTCAAAAGATTCTTGCAAATTATGTCATAGCTCGCGCTTTAGTTCTACTGTTTTAGATATGTTCCTAGAGAAAATATAGTTGAAAGTTGACAGTAGCGATTATGCGGACAGTAGAAAGCTTATGTCCTTAATGCACCAATCAGTGTGCTGAACCCCAAACGTCGTCTGTGGATGTTGCGAACATCGGACATACACGTTTTGATAACTACGTGATAGTTCAGTTAAATGGTTTAGAGTAGAGGCACCAAAGACGTTTTCGAAACATCGCGGAACATATGAGATGTTTCGAGGGCTGAAATTAGGATTTCAGGCTCGTGCCCACGTCAAGAGGTATAAGACCTCCGACGATTTTCTTAGCCTACAAACTAAGAGAAAAAAGCTCAATCATTAAGCTTGTGCTCAGATTGTCTGAGTGCAACAATCACTTGAATCGAGTGGGAGTTGATCTTCCAGATGAGATAGTGATGCTTCTCCAAAGTCATTGCCACCAAGCTGCTAGAGCTTCGTGATGAACTATAACATATCAGGGATAGATATGATGATCCTTGAGGTATTCGCGATGTTTGACACCGCAAAAGTAGAAATCAAGAAGGAGCATCAATTGTTGATGGTTGGTGAAATCACTAGTTTCAAGAAGGGCAAGGGCAAGAAGGGATACTTCATGAAACGGCAAATCAGCTGCTACTCTAGTGAAGAAACCCAAGGTTGAACCCAAACCCGAGACTAAGTGCTTCTGTAATAAGGGGAACAACCACTGGAGCAGAATTACCCCTACATACTTGGTAGATGAGAAGGCTGGCAAGGTCGATAGAAGTATATTGGATATACATTATGCTAATGTGTACTTTACTAGTACTCCTAGTAGCACCAGGGTATTAAGATCCCGGTTCGGTTGCTAAGTGTTAGTAACTCGAAATAAAAGAGCTACAGAGTAAACGGAAACTAGCTAAAGGTGAGCTGGCGATATGTGTTGGAAGTGTTTTCCAATCTTGATGTGATCAAGCATCAGACGCTCCCTCTACCATCGAGATTGGTGTTAAACCTAAATAATTGTTATTTGATGTTTGCGTTGAGCATAGACATGATTGAATTATGTTTATCGCAACACGGTTATTCATTTAAGGAGAATAATGGTTACTCTGTTTATTTGAATAATACCTTCAATGGTCTTGCACCTAAAGCGAATGGTTTATTGAATCCCGATTGTAGTGATACACATGTTCATGCCAAAAGATATAAGATAATAATGATAGTACCACCTACTTATGGCACTGCCATGTAAGTCATAATGGTATAAACCACATGAAGAAGCTCCATGTTGATGGATCTTTGGACTCACTCATTTTTGAAAAGATTGAGACATGTGAACCATATCTATTGGTATATACGCATGAAGAAACTCCATGCAGATGGACCATTTGGACTCACTTGATTTTGAATCACTTGAAACATGCAAATATACCACATGGGCAAGATGACTGAAAGCCTCGTTTTTCAGTAAAATGGAACAAGAAAGCGACTTGTTGGAAGTAATACATTTTGATGTGTGCAGTCCAATGAGTGCCGAGGCACGCAATGGATATCGTTATGTTCTTAATTCACGGATGATTTGAGTAGATGCTGAGTATATTTACTTGATGAAACACTAGTCTGAATTATTGAATGGTTCAAGTAATTTCAGAGTGAAGTTGAAGATCATCGTGACAAGAGGATAAAATGTCTATGATATGATCATAGAGATGAGTATCTGAGTTACGAGCTTTGGCACACAATTAAGACTTTGTGGAAATTGTTTCACAATTAATACCGCCTGGAACACCATAGTGTGATGGTGTGTCCGAACATCATAGTTGCACCCTATTGGATATGGTGCGTACCATGATGTCTCTTATCGAATTAGCACTATCGTTCATGGGTTAGGCATTAGAGACAACCGCACTCACTTTAATAGGGCACCACGTAATTCCATTGAGATGACACCGTTTGAACTATGGTTTGGAGAAACCTAAGTTGTCATTTCTTAAAAGTTTGGGGCTGCGACGCTTATGTGAAAAAGTTTCAGGTTGATAAGGTCAAACCCAAAGCGGATAAAATGCATCTTCATAGGACACCCAAAACAGTTGGGTATACCTCCTAATTCAGATCCGAAAGCAATAGGGATTGTTTCTTGAATCGGGTCCTTTCTCGAGGAAAAGTTTGTCTCGGAAAGTTGAGTGGGAGCATGGTGGAGACTTGATGAGGTTATTGAACCGTCACTTCAACTAGTGTGTAGCAGGGCACAGGAAGTTGTTCCTGTGGCGTCTACACCAACTGAAGTAGAAGCTTATGATAGTGATCATGAAGTTTCGGATCAAGTCACTGCCGTACCTCGTAGGGTGATAAGGATGCGTACTACTTCAGAGTGGTACAGTAATCCTGTCTTGAAGGTCATGTTGCTAGACAACAATGAACCTACGAGCTATGGAGAAGCGATGGTGGGCCCATATTTTGACAAATAGTTAGAAGCCATGAAATCCGAGATAGGATCCATGTATCAGAACAAAGCATGGACTTTGGTGGACTTGCCCGATGATCGGCAAGCCATTGAGATAAATGGATCTTTAAGAAGAAGATGGACATGGACGGTAATGTCACCGTCTATGAAGCTCGACTTGTGGCAAAGAGTTTTTCACAAGTTCAAGGAGTTGACTACGATGAGATTTTCTCATCCGTAGCGATGCTTAAGTCCGTCGGAATCATGTTAGCATTAGCTGCATTTATGAAATCTGGCAGATGGATGTCAAAACGAGTTTCCTTACCAGTTTTCGTAAGGAAAGGTTGTATGTGATACAATCAGAAAGGTTTTGTCGATCCTAAGGATGCTAAAAGGTATGCTAGCTCCAGTGATCCTTCCATGGACTAGAGCAAGCATCTCGGAGTCAGAATATGCGCTTTGATGGTATGATCAAAGATTTTGGGTTTGTACAAAGTTTATGAGAAACTTGTATTTCCAAAGAAATGAGTGGGAGCACTATAGAATTTCTGATGAGTATATGTTGCTAACATATTGTTGATCAGAAATGTTGTAGAGTTTCTAGAAAGCATATAGGGTTATTTGAAAAGTGTTTTTCAATGGAAAACCTGGATTAGGCTACTTGAACAACAAGCATCAAGATCTATAAGATAGATCAAAATGCTCAATAGTATTTTCAAATGAGCACATACCTTGACATGATCTTGAAGGTGTTCAAGATGGATCAGTCAAAGAAGGAGTTCTTGCCTGAGTTGTAAGGTATGAAGTTAAGACTTAAAGCTCGACCATGGCAGAACAAAGAGAAAGGACGAAGGTCGTCCCCTATGCTTAGACATAGGCTCCATAGTATGCTATGCTGTGTACCGCACCTGATGTGTGCCTTGCCACATGTCTGGCAAGAGGGTACAAAGGTGATCAAGGAGTGGATCACCAGATAGCGGTCAAAATTGTCCTTGGAGTAATAAGGACATGTTTCTCGATTATGGAGGTGATAAAGAGTTCGGCGTAAAGGGTTACGTCGATGCAAGTTTTAACACCTATCCGAATGACTCTGAGTAGCAAACCGGATACGTATAGTGGAGCAACCATTTGGAATAGCTCCAAGTGGAGCGTGGAAGTAGCATTTACAATATGACCTAGAGATTTGCGAAGTACATACGGATCTGAATGTTGCAGACCCGTTGAGTAAAACCTCTCTCACAAGCAAAACATGATCAAACCCCAGAACTCATTGAGTCTCAATGACATGATGATGTGAACTAGTTTAGTGACACTAGTAAACTCTTTGCATGTTGGTCACATGGCGATGTGACCTGTGAGTGTTAATCACATGGCGATGTGAACTAGATTATTGACTCTAGTGCAAGTGGGAGACTGTTGGAAATATGCCCGAGAGGCAATAATAAATTAGTTATTATTATTATATTTCCTTGTTCATGATAATAGTTTATTATCCATGCTATAATTGTATTGATAGGAAACTCAGATACATGTGTGGATACATAGACAACACCATGTCCCTAGTAAGCCTCTAGTTGACTAGCTCGTTGGTCAATAGATGGTTACGGTTTCCTAACCATGGACATTGGATGTCGTTGATAACGAGATCACATCATTAGGAGAATGATGTGATGGACAAGACCCAATCCTAAGCCTAGCACAAAGATCGTGTAGTTCATATGCTAAAGCTTTTCTAATGTCAAGTATCATTTCCTTAGACCATGAGATTGTGCAACTCCCGGATACCGTAGAAATGCTTTGGATGTACCAAACGTCACAACGTAACTGGATGGCTATAAAGGTGCACTACGGGTATCTCCGAAAGTGTCTATTGGGTTGGCACGAATCGAGACTGGGATTTGCCACTCCGTGTGATGGAGAGGTATCTCTGGGCCCACTCGGTAGGACATCATCATAATGTGCACAATGTGACCAAGGGGTTGATCACGGGATGATGTGTTACGGAACGAGTAAAGAGACTTGCCTGTAACGAGATTGAACAAGGTAGCGGGATACCGACGATCGAATCTCGGGCAAGTACTATACCGGTAGACAAAGGGAATTGTATACGGGATTGCTTGAATCTTTGACATCATGGTTCATCCGATGAGATCATCATGGAACATGTGGGAGCCAACATGGGTATCCAGATCCTGATGTTGGTTATTGGCCAGAGAGCTGTCTCGGTCATGTCTGCATGATTCCCGAACCCGTAGGGTCTACACACTTAAGGTTCGTTGACGCTAGAGTTGTTATGGGAATTAGTGTGCAGTTACCGAATGTTGTTTGGAGTCCCGGATGAGATCCCGGACGTCACGAGTAGTTCCGGAATGGTCCGGAGGTAAAGATTTATATATGGGAAGTCCTATTTTGGCCACCGGAAAATGTTTGGGATTTTTCGGTATTGTACCGGGAAGGTTCTAGAAGGTTCCGAAGTGGGGCCCACCTGCATTGGGGGACCCACATGAACGTGGGTAGTGGGGGCAAGGCCCCACACCCCTGGTCAAGGCGCACCAAGATCCCCCCTTAGAAGGAATAAGATCATATCCCGAAGATCAAGATCCCTAAAAAAGGGGGATAACAATCGGTGGGGAAGGAAATGATGGGATTTCTTTCCTCCCACCTTTGCCAACGCCCAATGAACTTGGAGGGCAAGAAACCAGCCCCCTCCACCCCTATATATAGTGGGGAGGCGCATGGGAGCTTCAACCTTCCCCTGGCGCAGCCCTCTCCCTCCCCAACACCTCCTCCTCCGTAGTAGTGCTTGGCGAAGCTCTGCCGGAGAACTGCAAGCTCCACCACCACGCCGTCGTGCTGCCGGAGCTCTCCCTCAACTTCTCCTCTCCCCTTGCTGGATCAAGAAGGAGGAGACGTCCCCGGGCTGTACGTGTGTTGAACGCGGAGGCACCGTTGTTCGGTGCTTAGATCGGATTCGGCCGCGATCTGAATCGCTTAGTGAACGACTCCACCGACCGCGTTCTTGCAATGCTTCCGCATCGCGATCTTCAAGGGTATGAAAATGCACTCCCCTCTCTCTCGTTGCTAGTTACTCCATAGATTGATCTTGGTGATGCGTAGAAAATTTTGAATTTCTGCTACGTTTCCCAACAACATGTTCTGCCAATAGTGGTGTGATGCACCTAGGCTATCACCTCTCATTCACGCGCGGCCGTGATCAATACCCTATGCTCATCGACAAGATCGGCGTACCTCTCCGGTGATATTTTGGAACCCTGGTTGTTTCTTCCATGAGGCATGGTTTGCTTGTGGCCGGATCCCTCGATGGCGTCCTGTGGTGGTTTTGCTACTCCTTTGCCCTTGCTCGGTGGCAAGCTCGCGGTACTCCTTAGTGCATCTCTTGTCCATTTCGGACGATGTACTTTGTGTTTAGTCTTGTTTTTTTACGAGCCTTGTAAGTGAGCTTTTCTTAAGAATTGTGCCACTTGGTTCCGTGGCCGTATATATAAAGCGAGATGAAAGTCTGTTTCCCGAGTAGAAGAACCATGTGTGAAAATGACATGTTTTAGTTTGGGTATATATGTTCAGCCCAGCATGATGAAAACGGCCGGACAAAAGGGCAGAGAAGCATCGAATCCCCCATGTTTTTTCACACGTACGTATCCCCTGCACCTTAGCGATGGGTCCTCATTCAGGGCGGATCACCTGGGAGAAAGAAAAAGGGAAGGAAAAGCGCAGCATGACACCATGATTGTTGATGCAATGCGCGGGTGGGGTGGGCCTTTGCTTAAGTTCAGTTGGCTGCTCTAATCATTCGCCGCCCCAAAACCCCGGCTGTTGAGAGCTACACCGCGTACGTGCCATGCTCTTTCTTCCCAGACGCCGGAGAACGAGTCCAAAAGTTTCTTCCGATTTTGACGGTGTGGCGGAACGCATTAGCCGACTACATCCATGTCTGCAACTCTGCATGTAGGGTTGTTCCAGTACCTGCACTTTCTGCAGTCTTGAACTACTGGTCATCCCGTCCACCTAAGCTTCTCAATGTGGAGCAGGCAATTTCTGCTTCTTCCTCCTGACCTTTTTAGCCGATCAGCCGGAGCTAGCTAGCTACCTGGTGCTTCACCAGCGACCTCTGAGGACAGAAATCGACGAGCCAGCGAATGCAGTGCAGGCATCGTGTAGGTGGTGCTGTGCAAGGTGAGCTTCTCCGGAGCAGAATTTCGCTACGTTAACGGCAACAGCGATTGGCACGACGACACAGGTTAACATGCGGATTGGTACTTTTTCGGTCGATCATGACCTGCCAAGTGGCTCCCGAATTGGATGGACCGATCGAGACCACTCGGGCAGCAGCACAGTGGTCAGATATGGCTCAGCCCACCGTCCCACCGCCGGCCCCCGTTTCATACACACGTACGTGCTCGCGGCGCGGCGCGACACGCGCGGCGGCCGGCGGCGGTGGTCGTCCAGGACCACGGCAAGGAAGAAGTAGTCGCGTGCCATGAGGCGAAAAGCACAGATCAACGCGGCGTCACCGGGCACGCCCGCCTAGCTCGTGCGTGCCCATTGAGCTGTCTGTCACCTTTCCTCCTCCGGCTCCCGACCCGGCCTTCATCGCTTGATTCACACGTGTACTGCAATGCCCGTGTGTAGCGTACGTACGAGTTCATTTTTATAGGCAAAAGCAGCACGAGCGTGATTTTACTGCCACGCACGTGATATACTGACATCATTCGTTTTTGCTTTAAAATTTGTGCTAGGGCTTTTCTTAATTTTGGTAAAATTTGCCTTGTTTTAATGTGCTAGGTCGATCTTCTAGCAGTCCCCCCAACCAGGCTTTTCCACGTAATGTTTTGTTGCCCTTTGTTTTCTCTTGTTTTAAAGTGTATGAGCAAATTCACTTTGAGACAAGCACACTCCTTTTTTTTCGTCCAGGCAATATATTACTCCCTCCCTTCCTAAATATATTACTCCTTTTTTTTACGAACCAACCTATGGTTGGATGGTTAGAGGGACTGTGGTATCCCCAGCCCATCAGGGTTCAAATCCTGGTGCTCGCATTTATTCCTGGATTTATTTCAGGATTTCCGGCGATGCGCATTCAGTGGGAGGAGACGTTCCCGTCGACGACGAGGTGCCTACGGTGACTTCGTAAATTTCAAGATGATATGCCGGCTCAGTCTTTCGGAGGTGCTCATAGGGGTAGGGTGTGCGTGTGTGCGTTCATAGGGGTGAGTGTATGCGCGCGTATATGAGCGCTTGTGTCTGTACTGATGTTCAAAAAAAAAGGAATCTTTAAAAAAGACCGTCACTTCTAAAATCATTACTTGCAAGAACTTTCATAAAAGAATAAGAAATTACGGACAAGTTTTGAAAAATATCAGCATCGTCCTTCCTTCCTTCTACATTCATCGGCGGCGCCCCATGAGCAAACCTAGTTGCCACCTCCCGATCTCCGTATCAGCGGTGAAATCTTGTTGAATCCCAGGAGTTTAAAGAAGCAATGGCCATAAAGTCGTCGATGTAGACCAGGAGGCACTGGCGATCACGATCATTGCCCGCACCCCCGGAGAAGATAACACCGAGTAGGGCTCGAATGCCAACGACAACCAGACATAGGTGGGAGACTGAAACCTCGAGAGTGCTTTGACGGAGCACCATCTGGCTGAGCTTCATCGGTTGGAGAAGGAACCGGAAAGAAAAATATGCCGCAACATCATCCCATCGCTAGAGCGTGCTAACCACCTAGACAAAATAAAAACAAAAATCAAAATCTGATCCTGACTAAAGCTCCACACACCCTCTTCCAATGCCAAACAACATCGCCAGAATGAGGGCAAGACAAGGACTTATTCCTCGTCGCTAATGACGTCGTTGCCTGTTACTACCAACAAGACACTAAGACTTAACCCTAACTAAAACTAGTAAAACGCCCGTGCGTTGCTACGGGCTACAATGCATACAAATGTATCAAACAACTGATTAAGGCTCAAGGTCAAAGTTCATTTCTCCCTCGTACGTCCAAGCATGTTCGACATCAAACGAGCACCCAATAGACTCCCCAAAATTCAACGTTCTCAGTTCAAACTCCCCCAAATGCAGCCCATATGTGGGGGAGAAATGCGGGTGTCCTAACTATCCTTCATGTAATCTCCAACATGGGGCCCAACAAAAAAACCACC
>NC_041383.1:93731317-93755468 GCF_002162155.2 Triticum dicoccoides
ATAGTGAAATAGTTCTCGCTGGAGCCCTCTCCTTTAAAACCGGATGACGCCCACCTCACCTTCGGTGTGGCGCCCTCTCTCTTTCACACCATACTTCCCCATGGACCGCCAAAAGGTCCCCTGCCAACCGCCCCGCTCTCCGCCCTGATCCCCTCCACTCGGGCTCGTGCCGATCCGCCACTGCTATAAAGGGGGAGAAGGCATGCGCCGCTCATGACACCCCCCACCCCCGAGCCAAGAAGGCATATCTGATGTCTCCTGAGCCATTGCCACATTGTATCATACTATTGAATATCGTGCATTACCACGAAACAAAATACAATATCAACCGTTGGGCATGCAATAGATACACCACCGTGTTCGTTATTAACTCTTGAAACCACCAACCAATGCATTTACCCTTCTATCCTAACAAAAAAATTGTACAACTTGATGAAAAAATTATGAACTCCTCATTTATGCAATTCGCTGCAAAGCCATCTCTAATGAAATGTAATTTGTCACATTTTCTAGTAGAGCGCCCATGCGTTCCAATGGGAACCAAAAATTGACACCCTTATAATATAATAGAGGTTCTTCGAACACCCAATATTGTAAAATTTGGCATACATATTTTCCAAAGGCAATTTAGAATTTCGTATTTAGTAGGTCCATACATCCAACCCCCCGCTCATCTATTCAGGTGTGGGACCAAATAATGGGTATCAAAATAACGAGAATTGCAACCATGTATATATCATAATTTACAAATTTAAAAATCTAAAAAATATTGATTTTCCAAGATTATCATCAGCAAAAGTTAACGAAAAGATCAGTGTGGACGTCACCGCCACTACGATGCCTATAGCGGAAAACCCTAATTCCATCAGTCCGGGCGACTACTGGAACCACATGAAACCATTTGACCCTCTCTCTCCCCAACTTGCTTTTATTTTTATTTTTCAGAAAGAAGAATCCTAAACTTGCTTTTATTTTTATTTTTCAGTAAGAAGAATCCCCAACTTGTTGTTGACTTTTTCTATGCCAAATGAAATGCTCTGCATTTTTCTGCCAATATAAATGATGCACACATTCTGTTTCACTATTTGTCTGGGACATAACTCTCTAGTCATATATATAAAATACCACATCTGGTGTATTTATTAGGTGATGGGTCATTTAATATTGCATAGTATTAGGATGTGAACTTACCCAGCATGGTTCCTTATACAACCCGGGCAATTTCGAAATTGATGAACAATAATTTAGCCTCTAGACCCTCATTCAGTGCCGTTATATATTAACCCATTCAAAACATTCATTATCAATATTCTGAAAATAATAAAAATGACAGAAGAAGGGGTAATATACATACGTAATATTCATATTCTTCGCCGGTTTACCCAGAATCACTGGATTAAAGAAGCTAATGAATTTACTAATAGGTCTTAGAAAAGTCAATGAATATGGAATAGAAATCACACTTCTTCTGGATTATTTTGAACTGAAGTGCGGATGTTTATCCTCAGGTTGAATTAATTAATCTGTGTGGTAAAAAGATACAATAGGTTAAGCGCATAATAAGCAACTGGCACTAACACAGAGCTACACCCAAACTTATCATATACCCCCTCCATTCCGTAATGTAGTGTGTCAGCGCTTTTCGAGATTTAAGTTTGACCATAAATTTAACCATGTTAGTTAAATTTATGGTCAAACTTTATCTCAAAAAGCGCGGGTGCACTACATTATGGAATGGAGGAATTACAACATTATGCATTTGACATGGCAAGATATTTTTATCAACCATAATGTATGCACTATTGATAGACATGAGATGGTTAAATATCAGTAATCTCAAAAGATGCATAATTTCCTTATCAATGCTGCACCTTAAGGCCAAAACTCAGCAACCTGAACAGATAAGACCATGCTCATCATATAACTCAATTTACTGACATAACATATGGTGTAATAACAAAAGATGAAGCTAAAACTTTTGAAATCGCTACCATCTTGTAAGAGCTAAACTTTTCTATTAGTTATGAACTTCCATTTGATATTTCTCAAATTTGTGTTTTTTAAGATTAACACATGCAAAGCAAAGTTCAGTATTCAAAACTGGAACTCTGCAATTTTAGAGAATTGTTTAATAACTAAAGCTTGAGAAACAAATGCGGTTATAAATACATGACACGCAAAGTTCAGTACAATTCTGAACTATGGGGGTTATAAGTTTTATTTCCAAAGCATGACACACGACTTCTAAGCTTCCTATCATTGTCATTTTTTTGAAAATACAGAAAATAACATACCTAGATTTTTTTTTATGAAATAGGGACGGTAAGACTTCCCACAAAACTATCTGCGCACAACATCCGATGAAAGGCCCGACAGTCAGCAAACAACACTTAGGGAGGAAGCGCGTAGATCGTCAGTGTCACACCATATATAGCTCAGTTAGTTGGCATGTACTGTCGTACTTGACATGTTAATATTTAGTAGATCCATCCATTATATTGGTATATCCTCCAACTGCAGTACGTGCAATAAGGAATGATCAAAAGAGTGAATGAATCACGTACATACTATTCGTCCAACTGGAATTGGAACCCAGTGTGCTGTCTCGGCAACATCGCATTGTTCCAACTTCCAAGGGAACCCATCAGCCTCCCATACGTTGTCACAAAGGAACCCCGTCTCCATTTGCTCCATGCCTTCTTTGCTAGCGCCATCATCAAAGCCTCATCGACCCTCGGCAAGTGCACATGCTACAACCATGGCCGACACCGCCAGCACTGCTGCACTCGCATAGAACCTGACCTCAGGCGTTGCTGTAGAGGAATCAACCGTTCATTCTTCTAGCAATTTGTCCCAAGCTGTAGCTAGCTGTGTATAGAGATTAGAAGGTTAGAAGAAATAACGTGAATGTAATCTTAACCAAGTAAACAGTCACGTTAATACTTATCTAACACCGCCAAGGATAACTTCACTAAAAAGCAATCTTTGCAGTGCAACTTGCAAAGACAACTATCATCTATTTTGTTATATGGGTTATATCACTCATGTTCATTTTTGGCAAGATTCAAATATCAGAAAATAGCTTCATTCAAAATTACAGTTCTGAAGAATTTCCATGTTATACAGAGAATTACTAATCTCATAGATACTCTGTTGCATTAGCAAAACACAAGTGCACATTTACTGCCTTCTAGGATCACAACTGGAGATAGACACATTAAATAAAATACTTAAAAGCGGATAATCTCTAAAAAATGCGCACTTCGGCAAGATGTTACAAAATGCCCGTGCGTTATAACAAAAGCGAATGAAGCGGATAATTCTACTGATGAATTACAAAATTCCTGCAATTTGATGCTCACTTCGGCAACAAATACTTAAAAGCGGATAATTAACTAAAAGGTGAAACAGAAGCATGAACTGCTAACCGTTACTTGATGACCTATCTACACAATGGAGAGAGTCTGTATGTAGTATTATGCCTATCAATATCACAAAGATGGATGTGTACTTTCCTTGCTCCTAGACCATGAACTAAATTGTTATAATTTTCTTGTCTTCCTTCCTTCGTCCTGCATGGAACCAAGCATTACTCATACTCCATTTTTACACAACTGAAGTAAATAATCAGATAAAAGTCTGAACAACTTCCCACAAAATAAAAGGGCATATATAATGAAACACGTTCAGTAAAAAAAATGTTCTCACTGGAGAGCACATCAATGTAAAATGAAAAGTATCAATCAAGTTCTAAGTTGTACACCGCCAAGGATAACTTCACTAAAAAGCAATCTTTGCAGTGCAACTTGCAAAGAGAACTCTCATCTGTTTTGTTATATGGGTTATATCACTCATGTTCATTTTTGGCAAGATTCAAATATCAGAAAATAGCTTCATTCAAAATTACAGTTGTGAAGAATTTCCATGTTATACAGAGAATTACTAATCTCATAGATACTCTGTTGCATTAGCAAAACACAAGTGCACATTTACTGCCTTCTAGGATCATAACTGGAGATAGACACATTAAATAAAATACTTAAAATCGGATAATCTCTATAAAATGCTCACTTCGGCAAGATGTTACAAAATGCCAGTGCGTTATAACAAAAGCGAATGAAGCGGATAATTCTACTGATGAATTACAAAATTCCTGCAATTTGATGCTCACTTCGGCAACAAATACTTAAAAGCGGATAATTAACTAAAAGGTGAAGCAGAAGCATGAACTGCTAACCGTTACTTGATGACCTATGTACACAATTGAGAGAGTCTGTATCTAGTAGAATGGCCGTGCGTTGCCACGCGCATTTGAAATCTTCTACTGAAGTTGTATATATAATATAACATAATGCATCTTAAACTTCACATACATACAAAAGATAGCCAGTAAAAATCGGGTAATAATTGAAATCCACTTCACTTGCAATGTAAGTTGATGAAAAAAATATAATTTGATGATATGTACATAGAAAACCATGACCGCACTAATAATTTGTTACGAATTAAGATTTCTACTTGATGCGCTTAAGATTTTCTCACACAATATCAACAATGATTTTTTCAGCTTCATTCCCATGATAATAATCATCCTACAGAAGCAATATATGTAGTTAGCATGAATATTTCACAAGGAAGGTCTAAGAATGTGCAACGGAGAATACTCATCGTGCAAATCAAAGGAAGCAATTCTTTACCGTTTCACAAGGGCATAAAATCAGAAATAAAATAGCCAGACACATCTGCAATTGAATAACTTAATATTACCTTCAATATAGTAATAACAAGAATAAATTTACCCGTCCACTGGAAATTAAACATATATATAAATAAATCTTTTGCGGCCCATCATCGCTACGTCAGTGCCTATGTCATGTCAGTCGACATTTTTGAAGCATCATCCAAATCCATAAGTTTTTATATGACCTATAGAAGTGGAAGATATAAACAGTTATTAGGAAACTATATATTAAAAATCATGAATTTAAAATATATATTCAATGGTCAACGGCTAGAAATGAACAGTGCCCATTTTTAACTGAATGAGTAACATAGTGCTTTTTAGTAGATTGAGTGGCATCCCAATTTCAATAAATTGTAGGCTCATCTATAAATTACTATTTGATGATTATTCTTGGTAATTTACTATTTAGGGTATGTGATATTCTAGCAGAAAAAATATGTTACGTTTCTCTAGAGAAAGAACCGAATTTCCCTCTATATGAAAAACAACCGATTTTTCTAAAAATCAAATGCAGCCAACCTCTCCTTTGCTTCTTATCTTATTCCGCAAAAGAAAAACACAACTCACTCCTCTCTCTCTCTCTCTCTCTCAACACACAGGCACAAGCCTCACTCTTCCCACACTCGTCACCCCCGCTACCTCTCCCCGACACAGCGTCGTCTCGCCTCCTTTCCCTCCTAGGCTTGGATCTGTGGCCTCCGCTCCATGCTCACCGCCCCCTCCCATCCCTCAGTTGCAATATCTCCCCTCTCCTGCGAGCCACGGTATAAGCTCCGGCCAGGTCTGGTGAGCGGCGGTGAGCACACTTGGCGTGGTTAGTACCTGGATTCGGGCTTGACGACGACTTGTGACCCCGTACTGGTCGCCCCGTCACTTATCCCTAGCTCCCCTCCAGCCTCTGAGTTGTGACCGCGTGGTCCACACCCTCATTCCTCGGCGACATATGCCGCCTCTGTCGTGATGTCGTCCCACCGACCCTTCTGCTCCCCTCCCGGCTCCGAGCAGCCAGTGCGGACACTGAGAGAGATGTATGTTTATGGATTATATGTTTTACTTCGTGCTGCTACTGCAAAGATGTTCTATTAGTTTGTTTGGCTGTATTGTGATGACCATCAGAAACCAACTCCCTTTGCTATTCGGACTGTTCAATTCAGTTCTAGCGACTTCGAGGAAGCAATGTGTTATATGTCTGACATAGGATTGAGAACTAACTTACTTGAAGATCTGGATAACCTCAAACCTCTTTTCTAAATATTAACAGGCTGATGTTTTTGCCGAATTTCATCAACACTCCACAAAAAATGTAATGAGTATGCAAGCTCCTGAATTGGAGTATCATTATGTAACTCCAGAAAGTTTTCTATGGTGCTGATACATACATCATGAAGCTTACACCTGTTGTGGTATTCATATTCAGATTCCACATGAATAAAAAGCTTAAGTTGTCACATAATAAGAGATAAAGTAGAAAGCAAGCAAGAACAAGTAAGGACTCAAAACAGCAAGTACCAAATATGCCAACGTTGCAAATATTCAGTGGCATATAAGCGACAAAAAAACCACCTTCCTGTAGCATCAACAAATTGATCTTCCTTCTAAAAGATACCAATGACTTCCAAATTAAAGAGCAATTCTTGCATGCAACTGTATTTTGCAAGCAATTTCACCTTGAAGGAAATTAATGTTTTGTTTTCCAGATAATTGACATGGTGCAGTTAAGTAATCTTGACAATTAGCTGATATTCGTGATCTATATGCCTGATCTATATGCCTGATCTATATGCACATTCAAGATGCCCTATAAACGTCAAGCATGTTAAAACCAACAAAGACGTCAAGAAGCCTACATAGTAGTGAAGTACATCCTTAGACAAAAACAAGGAGATCTTTCCTTGAACAGCAAGGAGCGCACACTTGTTTCACAACTCCAAAGTGCAGAAAACAGAGCATGGAATGCACACAAAAAATGATCAAGATGACAAGAAATTCCTGGTTCAAATTTAGTCGTTTCAATTTGTGTCCCATTTCACCTTATCTGATGGAACTGGTAAGTTTCATGAGAGAGAGAGAGAGAGAGAGAGAGAGAGAGAGAGAGAGAGAAAGAGAGAGAGAGAGAGCTTAGCTAGTGGATTTGCCTTGCTCACCCATCAATAATGGCGAAGAAGCTGCAGAGCACTGGAGAATGCGCCACTAAACCTCGGACTGTTTCTTTTCCTACTGCTGCTTCTTCTCTGGCTGCTTCCTTTTCTGCAGGACTGTTGCTCTAGTTTCTGCTGGACAATGTAGTCTGTTCGTATCAGGATTAGCCTTACAGCCATGGGATGGTACAGAGCAATAATCTACAGCGACAACAATAAGATGACCAAGTTCGACTACAAAAGCATGTTATATAGTTTAACTGCAAGTATGCCAACAAAAAATAAGAGATTCACCCCCCTTACATCTTTGATAGTGAAGAAATTTTTGTCTACTTTTGCCGCCTTTTGGCCATTGTCGTTGACAAAACCCATATGCATCCAGCATTTGACCTCACTCTCAGGATTCGCTACTCGGCTTTGCGCGAGCTCATTTCCCGTGATGTGGAAAGATAAAATATTGAATATTAAACACTTGGCCTAAATAATGCCCGCTCATTGCACTACAATCAGTATGGCATCCTGGCCTTTCACGGCCACAAGGAATTTCCTAGAATCGCTCACCCTCCCTAGCACAGTGAACAAAAGAAAAGCAATTTTGTGAAGGATAGCACCTGACTAAAGGAAACAATAACAAAAATTTACCTCAAAGTAAAAAGGGTAAAATAGTAAACACCTTCCATAGTACAGTTTCTACTGCTGCTATCCAGTACAGTTTCCTTCATGTAGTAGTGAACAAAAATGGAAAAAAAGGAGAGCTGATATGAGAAAGAGAAAATTAGCATACCGGCATGAGCTATAATTCAAGTGCTAGTTCAACTTACACTCAACAGAGCAAATCATTGTGCATGTTTCACGCACCTAAAAAAATTCTAGTTCAATTGAGAGACTCACCAGAGTACTTTATATGGTCTTTCTGCACTTTTTCCTGTCGAAGTAATATAACTTGATGGAGAACTCAAGATAAGCCCATCCAGTTTACTTCAATATGCAATGCACTAACAACAAATAGTTTTATGAAAGAAACAGTAGCTTCCCTTATGGGATGCACATCTATACCTAAACCGCTGCACGAGCTCACCCTTGGCGGCTACCTGTTTGACACGAAGCAAATGTTCACGATGGAGCAGATGTATTGGTCACCAAGCGCACAGGAGCGCATGCACGTCAGCAGTGTTTCCTCCATGTTTGTCATCCAACCGTAGAGCGATCAAACCTACAGCGTGGCATGCTTTCCCGTCTAGTAAAAATTGGAACCTGCCCTCACTGATTTGCTAATCGGTTGATCAAACTGAACATAGGTACAGAGGTTAATGTGCGACTGATGGGTAGGTTAAGATTGGAAATTGGGTTCAGTAGTAGTAGTCCAAAACCAAAACTTTGAGATGGTTGGGTTGGTACTGTCGGTCATGGATTGGAGTGGGTTGGTTTGGTGGATTTCACTTGACGGACGGGTGGTATATATGCAGTTTGGATTTGATTTAATTTGGGTTTTGGAGCATTCCCATTTCCCAGGTTTACATAGGCATGTAAATGCTTTAGCCAACGGGTTGGGTTGGGGTTCAGTTTGAACTGAATATGCATGTACAAAACTGAAGCTTCAGCCAACGGGTTGGGGTTGGGATTCAGTTTGAACTGAATATGTATGTACAGAACTGAAGTTGCGTACGCACGCAGAACTGAAGAAGAGGTTCGGAGGGGTTGGTTACCTCGGGAGGAGCAGACGTCCCCGGTGAGTCCAACGCCGTGGCCGTGCCTCGCTCGCCGGCGGCCTCTTCCTTCCCTTCCGTAGGGTAGTAGATCCTCCTCCTTGCTGTGTGTCCTGATGCACGCACGGCCGGTGGCTCGCTCGCTCGCGATATTCATCATCGGCGATGGACCTCTCCTCGATGCCGAGCTCTGCGCTGGTGAGGGCCGCTCCTTGACGGGCGTCCTCTCCTCGAAGTTGAGCGTGATGGGCCTGACAACCTTGGGTGATGCGAGCACCCCGGCATCGCCGGCGCCGCTATGCTTCTCGGCCCCAGGAGCCCCTCCGCGGGACGGCGGACTTCTTGGCAGGCTCGGGCAAGCCGACAACGATCGGGTGGTGCCTCGGGATGGGCGTGGCGCCGAGCACGACGGGGACAGGGGGACCCCGGGTCGAGGCGGCGACTCCGCTTCTGGACGGTTGGTGTCATCGCGGAGGAGCGGCCGTGCGGGAGGACCGGAGGAGGTGGGGACTGTGGAGCGGAGTGTAGAGAGGCCGGCGGCGGAGACGTCTGGTACTGTCCCTCATCTCTTCCCTCGTGCGGCGGCTAGGGTTTGCGGAGGGAGGGTGTGCGTTGCCTCGCTCGTGGGTTTTTTCTCGTTGATTTTCTTTCGTAGGTTTTCTTTGGTAGGTTTTTTTTCGACGTGCAGGCCTCGCTCGCTATCTGAGGCATCGCTACCTCCACCGGAGGCATCACTCGACGGTCCAGCAGAGAATCGTTGGGAGGAGGGAGGTGGGAGGAAGTACCAAAAAGTACCAAAAAAAAAAACCGGGTGAGGTGGGACGAAAATAAAACCTGAAACGCGACCTACCAACTGAGACATTAGGAGTAGAGATTAGGGCGACCAAAGACTACATAGAGTACAAAGACAACCCCCACCTCACCGGTGCCAGAAGGTACTCAGAGGTGAAAGAAACCAACAGTAGCGACAACTCTAAGTAAACCTAGTTGCCGTCTTTCCTGTGAGAGAGGACGTACGTATTTGGTTTGTAATTCACTTTTGTTTGTACACAAAGAAATCTTATGATACACTTCAAAACACGAAAAGAATCTTTTAAAATATAATGTAGCGCCGTGAAACAAAATAGACTTTGCCACGAATGAGAAAACGTTGCACACATCTCAAGGGAATGATGAACTGAAGCGGCACGATATATCATGTGCATAGTAAAGTATCATTTCTACAACATATTGTGTATTGGTTTATGTCTTTTTTTTGGGAGAAACTTCTAATTTATTTGTAATCAATTATGAGAGTATAAAGAACGACATATGTAATAAAAATTACAATCAGGTCCATGGACCACATAGTGAGTACAAGCACTGAAGCGAGCCGAAGGTGGGTCGTTATCATCGCCCCTCACTCACTGGAGCCCGATAAACATTATTGTAGTAAACGATCAGGAAATATCGTGTTAAGATCCTACAGGACCAGCGCACCAGAGTACGATCATCATCGGTGAAGAGAGTGTCATTGATCGAAAGAATCAAATATGTAAACACCCAAATGAAGAGTGGATCCAAACAGATCCATCAAAGACCAACACCAACCAAATCCGCAAGATCAGACGAAAACACACCTTCACACGTTCTCCGACGACGCTAGGCGCACCATCGAGATGGGGATCTAACATGGAAGACATTAGTCATTAATCCTACTAAGGGACATCTCCGCGGTCACACAACCAATCAAAACGCTGAACCTAACAAAAACGAGAGCAGAATCCCACCCGCTGGCGGCTCGTTGAGATCCTCCGCACCTACACGGCCCAAAGGTTTATGTCCCGTTTGGAACGTGTGATAATTGTTTCTTTGTCTTAAATTGAACCCAATTCCTGTAAACTTCCATACATGGTCCAGAACAATCATCTACCAACTAGCAGCTAGCTAGTGGAGTTTGGGGAGTTTACGTCATGCACGCGTGTATCAAACTGATCCAACCCAATCGCCAGATATGCATCAACTTTTTCTTCTTCTCGTGGTTAGCTTGTCTCTGCCGTACACATCGCAATCATCGTATTCTGTACATATCAAGATCATGCTGGCCCACAGAAACTACAACAGAAGTGCATTTCTGCAAGTCAAGAAAAAGTTACCTCGACGACTTCCAAAAGGGCAAAAAAGTCCAATTCATGCATCCATCAGAGATCAGACCACACAAGTCATCTACTCGAAATGGACAATACGTATGGTTGTATGCATATCTTTTTTTTTTTAGAAAAATAGGATGACCCCCCGGCCTCTGCATCTGGAAGATGCATACGGCCACTTTATTGATTATTCTCGAGGACCTTACAAAGTATTACAACAATATGCCTGAATCCGCCATCTTGGTTGTATGCATATCTATCTATCCATGCCATTTGCCAAAGTCTTCTTGGAACTTGCCGATTTGAGCGTAAAAAGTCATCTGAGCGCGTTTACACGCAGATAGAAATCTTTTTTTAGAACGAAGACGCTCGACGCGTCTGGCTTTAAATTAATAAAGCCAACAACAGGCAGCGTACAACAAGAGTCAAGTCTAACAACACGTCAAGGCCCACAAAAGCTCTATCGAAGCGGGGGCAGAAGTTCAGGATTACATGCCGTAGGCGGCAAGACCAGAGCACGCGGCTCACAACAATGATGCCAAAAGGACCATCCAGACCCTACGGAGGCGGCGTGGGAGCTCTCGCCAGAGTGTAGACCTATCGAAGATGGACGAGAGCGTGGTGCAGCAGCTCAACGTCTTGGCGCCTTGCCAGCGGCGCCCACTGCTGCAGAAAGATAACACATTTAAAGATAACATCAGCCGGATGTGAGGGGAACACGCCCTCGATTGTAAGTTTGTTCCTAATGCGCCACAGTGCCCAAAGTAAAGCCCCAACACAGCTCCACACGACACGTCTAGCCAAACCAGACACTGACGATAGGAGAGCACATAGCTCAACAGCTGACCTAGGATCCCAATCCCGGCCAGCGGCCTCTCGGACCGCACTCCACGCATACCGAGCTAGATGGCAATGGAAAAAGACATGGTTAGCAGTTTCAGGCTCCCCACACACCGCGCACGACCCGTTAGACAGTCCATTGCGTTTGGCAATGTTTACCGAAGTTGGGAGTTTGTCAAGGCACAATTACCAAATGAAAATCTTGATTTTTAGAGGGAGCCGAGCCTTCCATAGCCTGGTCACCACTTGCTGCTGGGTACCTCTAGCGAGTGCTCGGTACAGGGAGTTAACCGAGAACTTGCCGGAGGCATTAAGGCGCCAAGACATCGCGTCTGGGCCTTGAGAAAGGGCAACCCCTTCCATCAGAGTTAGCAGGTTTCCCAAACTTGCCGTCTCTGGGCCTGTGAGTTCCCGTCTGAACTGCAGAACAACGGGGGACTCGGCCAAAACTTGCGCCACAAAAGAGTGCGGATCGAGCGCAATATTGTATAGCGATCTGAAACGGGACCAGAGAGGTTGGTCGCCAATCCATAGGTCCGTCCAAAAACGCGTTGAGCAGCCATCCTTGACCAGGAACTTTGCCCCCATGACGAAGACTGGTTTTAGCTCCTGGATAGAGTTTCAAAAGGGGGACCCCCGTCCAGTTGCAGCAAAGAAATTGCCCGACGGGAAGTACTTGGCTCGAAGAAGGTCGACCCAAAGACCAGTTTCACCCTGAGACAACTTCCAAATCCACTTGCACATGAGTGCAATGTTCATCAGCCTGGAGTTCATCACCCCTAATCCCCCCTGGGCGCAGATAGATATCTTGGACAGTGATCGATCGACGAAACCCAACACCACGTACGGGAGTCTATATACATGCAAGATTATTTAGAACTGCACTTTTATATTTGCTTCGGCTGCCATTTTATTGTTTGTTCAGGTATTTGCACTTGTGGTGATGTACTGGATTAAAGATCAAGCTGACGGTCTCAAATCTGAATGGCTATCCTGATCTTGATACTAGATTTATTTTGTTATTCTATTATTGTTTCGTAAGTTACCCTTTGTCTGCATTTGAGCAAGCGTGGTAGATAGTGGCGTGCCTTCCTTTACATGATGCTCTAAAACATATTTGCAAGTAAGATATGATGTTCTCAACATAATTTATTGTTATGACATGTTGCTTGGCTAGTTGTTTGTGTATTTTCTTCTTATGTTGATGTCATGGCTTCCTCTTAATATAAACTAGGTTGATTAAAATCGACTAATTTGTTTGCACAGGAAAGAGTGCACCTGAAGTGCCAATGCATTGGTAAGTATGTGAATTCTTTGAAACTTACTTCTTTTTTAAATATGAAAGTGTTGTGATTCTCAGTGGAGATGAGGCTTATGTAAATCATTTGTCCATGCCGAAATCAAAATTGACCAGATCCCCAAAGTCCTATCGAAGACACAGCTCCACACGCCCTCTGTCGATGATAAACACAGCAACGGAATGAGGATAGGACGAGGATGCCATTGTTCCTACGAAGGGATGGTGCCCTGTCTTGCCTCCCTAACCAAGACAACCTAAGACCCATCGCCGCCCATTTCTCTGATGACCAGGCCCTGTCGGGTCGCCGCCGAATGTTGCCAACGCGCTGGAGTTGAGCCGCCTTCGCCGCCAACGCACGCGCGCCAGCACGCGAAGTAGGCGACCCTCCCCTCCGTATCGTATCTCCCACCAGCGCATGACATCTCGGAAGGACCTCCCAGCCACTGGCGGTGAGAGGAGTAGAGACGGTCTAGGTTCCCTGTGGGGCGAGAGGAGATAAAAAGGCTTCCCGGACGGTCAGTTGAGTTCAAGCTTACAACATTTTTTTGTTGGAGGATTATTTTTTGCTTTTGTGTGGGATATTATTCTCTACAACTTTTTTGCAATTCATTTTCTCTTATATATATGGTCATGTTTCCATCGAGGAATGGTGTCTTTTTTTTTTAACTTGGTAGATGTCATATGTCACCATTATATGTTACTTGATGTATCTACAGAATATGACACAATTGGATTAGTGTTTATATAATTCAAAACCTTTCGGTACTGTTTCTAAGTTCCTTCAGGGCGGATCACCTGACTACCCGAGAGAAAAAGTGAAGGAATTCGTGCCCTTCTTAGTCTGGAGCAGGCAATTTGTGCTTCTTCGTCCTGACCTTTTTAGCCGATCAGTGGAGCTAGCTGCTGCTCCAGCGAGTTCAGAGAACAGAGATCGGCGAGGCAGCAATGCCGGCAACGTGTAGGCGTCCGCACAAGTGCAGGTGGCGCTCTGCGAAGCGAGCATTTCCGCAGCAGAATTTCGCTACGTTCACGGCAACAGCGATTGGCACGACACGAATTAGCATGGAGGACTGGTACTCGAGACGGGTAGTGCGACGCATGATCGATCATGGCCTGCCAAGTGGTTCTCGAATTGGATCGATCGATCGAGACCAGTCGAGCAGCCGCACAATAGCCCACCGTCCCACCGACGGTCCCCGGTTTACACACACGTTCGTACTCGAGGCGCGGCACGATACACGCGCGGCGGCCGGCGGCGGCGGTCGTGGAGGACACCGGGAAGGAAGAAGTAGTCGCGTGCCACAGGCGGAAAGCACAGATCAACGCCACGTCACCTATTGAGCTGTCACCTTTGCTCCTCCGGCTCCCGACCCGGCCTTCATTGCTTGATTCACACGTGTACTGCAATGCCTGTGTGTTGCGTACGTACGAGTTCACTTTTTAGGCAAAAGGAGCATCAGCGTGATTTTACTACCACGCACGTGATATAACGTGCATGCGTACATGATTCGTTGCCGCTTTAAAATTTGTGCTATGGATTTTCTTAATTTTGGTAAAATTTGAAACCTCTTTTTTTTTGAACGAGCAAAGACGCCTGAGGCACCAAATTTTCATTCATCATTGTGAGAAACGAGAGAGAGAGATGTTTATGCGGCACACTTTATTCATTCATCATCAGGAGAATATATACAGGGTGCGGCAGTAACAGAATCGGCTAACGAGAGCCCTAGCGAGCAGGAGATCGTGCGAGAGATGGGCACGTCGATCCTGGAGACTCGGTTGCGTACGAGCGAACTAACGGCAGCCATGTTGGGCTGGCGTGGGAGCCAAGTTGGGCCGCCATGATGGGCTATATACAAGGCCTGTTTCAACACCCCCCGCAGTCGAAGCCTCGCCATTGGAGATGCAGAGACTGGAGCAGAAGCCCCGGAACACGGACGGCGGGAGCCCTTTGGTCATGACGTCGGCAAGCTGCTGGGAGGTGGGAACATGAATGACGCGGACGTCGCCGAGCGCCACCTTCTCGCGCACGAAGTGGATGTCGAGCTTGATGTGCTTGGTGCGGCGGTGATGGACGGGGTTGGCGGAGAGATACACCGCCGAGACATTGTCGACGTAAACCACCGTCGCCTTGGAGACGCCGCAGTGGAGCTCTGTCAAGAGCTGCCGCAGCCAGGAGCACTCCGCGACCGTGTTGGCAACGGCGCGGTACTCGGCCTCCGCACTGGAGCGAGACACGGTGGGCTGGCGTTTGGACGACCAGGACACCAGCGAGGGCCCCATGTAGATGCAGTAACTGGAGGTGGAACGCCGCGTGTCGGGGCAGCCGGCCTAGTCGGCGTCGGAGTACGCGACGATGTCTAGTGAGGGCGAGGCGGCGAGGGTGAGGCCGAGCGAAGGCGTCCCGCGGATGTACCGCAAAATCCTTTTCACCAAGGTCCAGTGCACGTCGCACGGGGCAAGCATATGCAGGCAGACTTGCTGCACCGCATACTGGAGATCGGGACGCGTGAGCGTCAGGTACTGCAGGCCACCGACCACGCTGCGGTAGAAGGAGGCGTCGGCAAAGGGCACGCCGTCTTGGCCGGAAAGCTTGCCCGCGGTGCCGATCGGAGTGGAGGCAGCCTTGCAGTTTGCCATGCCAGCGCGATCCAGCAGCTCGAGGGCATACTTGCGCTGACAGAGAAAGAAGCTGTCGGGGCGGCGTGTGACCTCGACGCCCAGAAAGTAATGGAGCGCGCCGAGGTCCTTCAGGGCAAACTCACGCTGGAGAAGCTCGACGAAGCGACGAAGAAGAGCGTCGGAGGAGGCGGCCAAGACGATGTCATCGACGTACAGGAGAAGATACGCCATGTTGTGGCCGTGGGTGTAGATGAACAGCGACGCGTCAGATCGGGTGATGACGAAGCCGATCTGCACCAGGAACGCAGCGATCCGCTGGTACCAGGCCCGCGGGGCCTGTTTGAGGCCGTAGAGGGAGCGCGAGAGCAGGCAGACGTCGTCGGGGCGCGCCGGGTCGACGAAACCGGCCGGCTGCTGGCAAAACACCTTCTCCGCTAGGTGGCCATGCAGAAAGGCGTTCGAGACGTTGAGTTGGTGGACAACCCAACGGCGCGAGACGGCGAGCTGGAGGACGCAGCGGATGGTGCCCGGCTTGACGACCGGCGCAAAGGTCTCGGTGAAGTCGAGGCCGGCGCATTGCCGGAAGCCGCGAACGACCCAATGGGCTTTGTACCGGTCGAGGGAGCCGTCGGGACGAAGTTTGTGGCGGAACACCCACTTCCCGCTGATCACATGAGCGCGCGGAGGGCGCAGAACGAGGTGCCACATGCGATTCCGCAGCAGCGCGTCGTACTCCGCTTGCATCCCGGAGCGCCGAGTGGACGGACGCCGGGAGCGGCGAGGGCGCAGTCGTGGCAGCCGCACAGACGTACTTGTCGGAGGAGTACTTCCGGCTAGGACAATGAATGCCCGCGCGCGCGGGGGTGATGACGCCGGAGCTGGAAGGAGCTGCAGGAGGGGCGACCTCGAGGCCATCAGGCACCGAGCCGCTGGACGCAGGTGATGGCGATGGTGAGGCGGGGCCGGGAGAAGAGGAAGCCGGGTTGGTGGAGGTCGTCCTGTCAGCAGCGGCTGACGAAGAGGAAGCAGCGACGGCACCGTGTCCTGACGAAGAAGCCCGCGCATCACCAGAGGCGGGCGAGGGGGCGCTAGCCTCCAGTGCAGGCCGGGCGGCAGCTGCGCGACGGGCAGGCGGCGTGACGACGCGAGCGGTGTGGCCAGCCCCGCGGGCAGGCCCGCCAGGAGGCCAGGCGGGCGCATCCGGCAAGATGAGCACAGGTGACCGGCGCGGGGCGACGGCCGGCGAAGGCGGCGACGATGCGGAGACCTGTTTGAAGGGGAAGGTAGATTCGTCAAAGCGCACATGCCTAGAGATGAGGACGCGCCCAGATTCTGGATTGTAACAATGAAACCCCTTGGTGTCGGAAGGATACCCGAAGAATACGCAGGGAACGGATCGAGGGGCCAGTTTGTGCGGGGAGGTGGCGAGGAGATTAGGGTAACAGAGGCACCCGAATAGCCGGAGTTCGTTGTAGGACGGGGGATGACCGAAGAAGAGGTGGTGGGGGGAGAAGTTGCCGCGCGCGCAGCACGGGCGGGCGTTGAGAGCACAGGTGGCGTTGGAGAGCGCCTCGGGCCAGAATCGGAGCGGAACGCCGGCATGGAGAAGGAGAGCGCGGACGCTGTCGTTGAGCGTGCGGAGGACGCGCTCCGCGCGCCTGTTTTGCTGTGAGGTATATGGGCAGGTGAGGCGGAGGATGGCACCGTGCGCGGTGAGCAGAGAGTGCACGCCGTGGTTGTTAAATTCGCGCCCGTTGTCGGTCTAGAGGCCGAGGCGAGAGAACTGCGTGTGGACAAAGGCAAAGAAGGCGGTGAGAGTGGTGATCACGTCCGATTTGCGATGGAGGGGAAAAGTCCAGACAAAATGCGAGAAATCGTCAACCACCACCAAGTAATATTGAAAACCAGAATTGCTAATAATCGGAGAGGACCATACATCACAATGCAACAATTCAAACAGGAAACTAGAAACATGATGTGAAGCCGGAAAGGGGAGGCGAGTGCTCTTGCCCAAGCGACAAGCGGAGCAGGAGTGTTTCACACTCTTATTACATTGAAAGAAAGAACTACGAAGGAGCTGATGCATGGTCGAGGCGCCGGGGTGCCCTAAGCGCGCATGCCAGAGATCGACACCGGCAGTGAGAGCGACGGGCGCGCGGTTAGGGAGCGACGGCTGCAGAGGATAGAGATCTCCAGGGCTGTTACATCGGAGCAGCACCATCTTGGTCCGCAGATCCTTAATGGAAAAACCAAAAGCGTCAAATTCGACTGTGACATGGTTTTGGCGAGTAAGAGCACGAACAGAGACAAGGTTAGTAACCAAATGAGGAGAGACAAGAACATCATATAAACGAATGGGAGAATGTGGAGAGGGGAGGGAGAATTCACTGCGGTGTGTGATGGGAAAGGAAGAACCATCACCCACCACGATGCGGACAGGAGTAGAGTAGGGCTGAGAATTGGAGAGAATACCAGGGTGGCTGGCCATGTGGGAGGAGGCCCCTATATCCATGAACGAGTCGCCGTTGCCGGTGTAGTTTGCCGGCGAGGGAGCTTGGTGCAGGGCCGCGAGAAGGGTAGGATCCTGGGAGGTCGACGCCCCGGCGTGGTTGCCGAGCCAAGCGGCAGGGGGCATGGGCGGCCATGCGTTGGGTGGTGGAGTCAGGTAGCTGCCGGGCTGGGACGAGGCCAGCAACGCCTGATGGCCGGCAGGGCGCGCCCCGAGGATGCCAGGGTGAGGAGCGCGCGTCCGTGGCATGGCCCAGGCGTGGACGACGCCAGTCCAGGGGTTCACCCCCCAAACCAGGGCGCCGGAGCAGGGCCGGCGACGCGAGAGGGCGCTAGGCAGGAGCCTGGCTGGTGGCGCGTGGACGGCCGTCAGGCCCCCGCTTCTTCTTGCGGGTGGGGCCGGATGGAGAGGCCGCAGGCGGGGCCGCCGGAGGCGCCGAGGGCGAGGGAGGTGTTGTGGTTCTAAGTCTGACAGTAGAATGGGGGGTAGGTATGGAGAGGCAAGATCCTAGCTATGGAGCAGCTGTACAGACAAGGGATGTACGAGTTCAGGCCCTTCTCGGAGGAAGTAACAGCCCTACGTCTCGGAGCCCGGAGGCGGTCGACTGGATTATGCGTGTATAGATTACAGGGGTGCCAACCCCTTACACTGAGGAGGGGGATGGCTTATATAGTGTCTGCCAGACCCCTCCGGCCCTCAGTTATGCAGGGTTTAAAGTACATTAAGGCCTGGTGTTACTAGTGACGCCTTACATAAAGTGTCATCATGGCCATAAAGACTACTTAATTACAGACCATTGGATGCAGAGTGGCTCTTGATCTCCTGGTGGTCGAGTGAGTCTTCATGGTCGAGTCCTTCGCGTCCGTCGAGTGATGTCTCTCTTGGTTGACTGGAAGGCCGCTTCTTCTGAGGATGTCCTTGGGAAGGGTACTTAAGACAGGTCTGTGACCCTACCCTAGGTACATGACTTCATCATTAGCCCCCGAATGGATCGAGGTTTGAGTGAGGAAGGAGTTGATAATATTTCCGACCTGTTTTTGTGTTCTGAACATGTCTCATCTTGGACCAATAATCTTTTTGTTGATGGCAGCAACTTTTCTTTCAGTCGCCTTGATCCATTCCTTTCTCCCGTCGAGTGAACTTTTGAACTTAGTAAACTTCCGAGCGACGGATCGCAGGAAATCTACCGTCTGACAGATTGATCTGCTGTTAGCGGATTTCGTGGGATCCGAATTTTGGGAAGCGCGCAAAGCGGGGCGGACCGCGGCGCTCGGATGGGATAAGGCGTAGATGCCTCGATTTCCGTGCCACCTTTTGCGCCACGTATCACGCGTGCGCGACTGTTTCGAGATGTGATAGGATCACCCGGGCCCACTCGTCAGCCACTCGGAAGCGTCCTTATAAAAAGTGTCGGGCGAGGGTTTTTGAACAGTACCTCCCCATTTCTCCTTCTGTCTTCTCCATCTCCGCCCGCAGTGCCTGCTCTCGCTCCCGCCCATCCACACCTCGTGCGCTTCACCGGTGACAATGGTGAAGGAGAAGACGGCGGCCTTGGAGCGCGCGAAGAAGGCGATGGCGACGGGGAAGGCAAAAGGGAGAGCGTCCAGTCGGGGCGGATCCTCGTCAAGGCCCCGCCTGCCGCAAGGTTGGGTCCAAGGGGATTGGATCCGCTCGAACATCACCGAGACGGATCTCAATGACCTGGCCAACGAGGGCCTGATCCCTCACGGGGCAGCGAGGCTCCCGGGGACCGAGTGGCAACCGCAGCCGCAAGAGGGTGAGTGCATTCTCCTAGCTACTCACGTAGACCGTGGGTTCTCTCTGCCTCCGAGTGTTTTCTTCCGTGGGTTCTTGAATTTCTTTGTGGCGCAACTCCACCATTTCAATCCAAATTCTATTGCCTACCTTGCTGCCTTCGTGTCCATGTGCAAGAACTTCCTGGGTTGTCGACCACACTGGGGTCTCTTTAAGCACATATTCACTTATCGCTCACAGACAGTGAAAAAGGCGAGTCCGGCTGACGATAGGACTAAGGTTATTCAGATTTGCGAAGGTCTTGGGATTCAGATGAGGAGCAAGAGTACTTTTCCGGCCATGACCCTTCCTGAGTCGGTCAAAGGATGGCAGTCGACTTGGTTCTACTGCCAAGACGAGTCGACGCCGGGGCAGTCGACTGGTCTCCCTCCGTTTTCCATGGACCGAGTGAACAAGCCCTCTTCTCTGAAGGTGCTCCCTGAGGAGAAAGCCCAAGTAAAAATGTTGATGGAGCGTGTAGTCCAGCTAGTTCGGGAAGGAGTGACGGGTATGGACCTTCTGGAGGTCTTCCTTAGGCGGCGCATCCAACCACTTCAGTACCGAGGCCACCCGATGTGGCTGTACTGTGGAACCGAGGATGAAACTCGGGTCCATCCAGAAGCAGTCGACGACGCCACACTGGAGAGGTGGATGACCGCGATAACAGGGAATAAGGACAACCCTCGAGGGGCCAGGAGGATTCCGCCACTCGACCATACCTACACTCCGGACACGGTATGCCCACTTTATCCTTAATTGTAATCTTGCTTTATCCATTCTGCTTTGTTGCAAATTGGTCGATTGACCTTTGTTTTGTTGTCTGTCAGGCCACCACTGAATTATACTCGATGCCCAATGGAGCGCAGACGCCGACTGAAGAGGAGGAAGGAAGTGGGGGTGAGATCCCGGAGGAGTGGGATTCGGATGCTGACGATGATGATGAGGGTGATGACTCTGGTGAGGAGGAAGAAGAGGAGGAGGAGGAGGAAGTTGCGCCTCCTTGCTCGGAGAGGCGCTCGAAGCTTGTCCATGATCCTGCGACTGAGCGTGGTAAGGGGGTCGCGGCTGTTGTGCAGTCGACCAAGCGCCCTCGGACCACTTCTCCGGCGCCGACTGAGAAAGCTCCGAAGCAATCTCGAGTGGCGCTGTCGAAGCCGGCGAAGGTCTTGCCGAAGATGAAGATGGTGATCCCCACTATCTCGGGGTAATGATGCTACTTGAGTTTTTTTGTTCCACATGAACTTATTCTTGGTCGACTCATGAGTCAACCGACTGACTTCTGGGATTGCAGTGCTGCTACTTCTGACACCTCGGCCAGGGCTGAAGATCATGAGATGGAAGATGCTGCCACTTCAAAACCTGGTATGACTTTTACAATTCCGTCTTCAGTCGGTTGGCTCCTTGTCTCTAATTTTGACTCTTTTCTGTAGCTCCGTCTAACGTCGTTAGTAACCTTCCTGACGACGACGATGAGGAACCACTGAGGCAAAGGAGGAGAAGGAAAGCGTCTGCTGGCAAGGCGACTCAGGACGTGCCAGCACCCGAGACACTGGTCGCGGAGGGAGAGAACATCACTCGGCCTACCGTATCTTTTGCGGTGCCGTTGACGAGTGCTCGCCCTTCGTCGTCGAGTGCTGCACAACCTTCACTTTTCTCGACCCACTACGTCCCAGAGGACCAAGCCAGTGCTGCGAAAGAAGCAATACGCCAGGCGGGAGTTATGATGGAGCAAGTGAAGGCCATCTGAGAAGCCAGCCAGGCAGCTTATGACGCCAGTTCAGCTCTTCAGAGTAACGTTCAGGTCAGTCGGTCACCGCCTGTTCTGTTAGGATATGATGTCTGAAAAATTGTTCTTTCTGAAATTCATAGTGATTGTCCTACACCCACTGGGTGTGTCGATTGGAATTCCGGGTTAGTGGGGGCACGCTGAGTGCACCCACTGGGTGTAGTCCCCAAGGCTGTGGTGGACTGCTGGTAGTCGACCATAGTCTTTATGTCTTAAGTTTTTTCCTTTATTTGACTAGGTCGAATGGATCCATAGAACGGTGGGGGCACGCTAAGTGCACCCACTGGGTGTAGTCCCCGAGACTGTGGTCGACTGCTGGCAGTTGACTACAGTCTGAAGAACATCTCCCATTTTTTGGTCGACTGGTCGACTCTAACTTGATAGAACTAGTGGGGGCACGCTGAGTGCACCCACTGGGTGTAGTCCCCGAGACTATGGTCGAATGTTCGTATTCGGCCGTAGTCTTAGAAACGCTTTGATTTTCCCTTAGTCACTCGGAAGTGAATTGTCTTTGACATCTGTCGATTGATTCTTCATAGAAATCCTGTGACCTTGCGGCTCGTTATACCGAGTTGGAGAACAAACACCTCCAGCTCGAGCTTGACCTGAAGCTGGCCCAGGAAAACCTGACGAAGGCGAAGGAGGAAGCTAAAGGTATGTTTGGTGAGGCCTTCGACGACTGCCTTTGCCCCTCATTTGTTTCAGAATCTGATCTCGCTGTAACTTTGCAGGCAAAGTGAGGGATGCCCTGAAGAAGAAAGACCTTGAGTTGGCTGAAATGCAGAAAGCGGCTTTAGAGAAAACCAAGCTCGCAGATGAGAAGCTAGCTTCGATCACCAAGCTTGAAGAAGAAAACACTAATCTGAAAGTTGCTCTCGATGCTGCCAACAAAGAGGTCAGTCGACTGAAAAATGATAAGATTGTCCTGAGTGACAAGGCCAGTGAGTTGATGGGAAAGAAGAACGATCTGGAGGTTTATCTGGGCGGGCTCGCCAAGAAGCTATTCCTCATGCTCGAAGGTAATCTTCTGTACCAGACAGCTATTTCAACCATGATCTTTCCATTCGACTGTTGTCTTGACTCGGTGGTTGTGCTTGCAGAATTTTGCCAAAACTTTGAAGAGGAGACTAGTCGACTGGAAGTAAACCTGGATCCCATCAACTCTCCTATGAAGGATGAAGTCGCCATGAACGTGCTCCGGCTCGAATCTCGTGTTGCTGCCGTCGTTGATTATCTCGCAAGGCTGAAGGTTGCCACTTCTCGCATCGACACCATGCTCTGGCCCAAAGAGACGCTCCAGAATGACCTCGAGTCTCTGATGACTCGACTGAACACAGTCCCAAGTTGAGTGCAGGAGTGGAAGAAGTCTTCTGCCAGGTGTGGCGCAAACATTGCTCTATCTCTGGCCCGAGTCCATTGCAAGGATGCACGAGAGGACAAGCTGGCGGCCCTTTGGGTGGCTAACACCAAGAAGCATGATTTCCGGTCTTTCATGGAGACATTCATTGCCGCTGCCACTCGGATCGCTGATGGAATCGACCTGGACGAGTTTGTTGCACCTTCCAGCCCTCCACAGGAGGGGTAAAAAACTTCTGAGCTCGACACTTTAAATTTGCCTCGGTATGTCGAGTGATTTTTGTAACCGACAAACCTTAACATGCCTAGCGCCTGAGCACTCTCGGTTCCGTTAGGTGTTTATCCGAACTTGGATTCGACGTTTAAATGTGCTTGCATTTGATTTGAGGTGTCCTTTGCAGGTTAAAGCGAGGTGCTTATTGCAATCGGCTTGTTCCCCAATACACTTAGGCAGGCACTGGGCTGCAGCTAAGCCTTCGAGTGGGAGGTCTGCTCTCCACTCGGTAGGATTTTCAAAACTTAGGCGAGCACTGGGCTGCAGCTAAGCCCCCGAGTGGGAGGTCTGCTCTCCACTCGGTAGGATTTTCAAAAACTTAGGCAAGCACTGGGCTGCAGCTAAGCCCTCGAGTGGGAGGTCTGCTCTCTACTCGATAGGATTTTCAGAAACTTAGGCGAGCACTGGGCTGCAGCTAAGCCCCCGAGTGGGAGGTCTGCTCTCCACTCGGTAGGATTTTCAAAAACTTAGGCGAGCACTGGGCTGCAGCTAAGCCCCCGAGTGGGAGGTTTGCTCTCCACTCGGTAGGATTTTTACGGCGTCTTTCTTATGGAGAACACATTATACTTGTGGTGTAGCTCGGAAGGAGATGGTGGCGATCAACCTGCCCCTCGTCCTCCTTGCGGAGCAAACATTGTACTTGTGGCGTAGCTCGAGGAGAGGGTAGCAGTCGACTTGTACCTCGTCCTCCTTGCAGAGTGCACGTTGTACTTGTGGCGTATCTTGGAGGAGAGGGTAGTAGTCGACCTGTACCTCGTCCTCCTTGCAGAGCAAACGTTGTACTTGTGGCGTAGCTCGGAGGAGAGGGTAGCAGTCGACTTGTACCTCGTCCTCCTTGCAGAGCGCACGTTGTACTTGTGGCGTAGCTCGGAGGAGAGGGTAGCAGTCGACCTGTACCTCGTCCTCCTTGCAGAGCGCACGTTGTACTTGTGGCGTAGCTCGGAGGAGCGGGT
>NC_041383.1:93755875-93788009 GCF_002162155.2 Triticum dicoccoides
GAGGAGCGGGTAGCAGTTGACCTGTTGCAGAGCACATGTTGTACTTGTGGCGTAGCTCGAAGGAGAGGGTAGCAGTCGACCTGCGCCTCGTCCTCCTTGCAGAGCGCACGTTGTACTTGTGGTGTAGCTTGGAGGAGAGGGTAGCAGTCGACCTGCACCCCGTCCTCCTTGCAGAGCGCACGTTGTACTTGTGGCGTAGCTCGGAGGAGAGGGTAGCAGTCGACCTATACCTCGTCCTCCTTGCAGAGCGCACGTTGTACTTGTGGCGTAGCTCGGAGGAGAGGGTAGCAGTCGACCTGCGCCTCGTCCTCCTTGCAGAGCGCACGTTTGAATTTGAACTTAGGAGAGTGTTTAGACTGCAGCTAAGCCTCCAAGTGGGAGGCTGGCTCTCCACTCGGTAGGATTTTCGAAACTTAGGCGAGTACCTGGACTGCAGCTAAGCCCCCGAGTGGGAGGCTGGCTCACCACTCGGCAGGATTTCATTGGAACTTAGGCGAGTACTTGGACTGCAGCTAAGCCTCCGAGTGGGAGGCTGGCTCACCACTCGGTAGGATTTTATTGAAACTTAGGCAAAACGGATTCTCAGCTAAGCCCCCGAGTGGGAGGCTGGCTCACCACTCGGTAGGATTTTTTTTTACAAACTTAGGCGAAACGGATTCGCAGCTAAGCCACCCACTGAGGGGGAATTTTATTAAACAAATAAAAATGACATCAATCATTGGGGAAATTATAACACTATTATCTTATGAAACATGGACTACAGAAGTACTTTTATTACAACCCATCCGAGTGAATACTTAGGTGTAAAAGGGGCGGAGTAACTCCATGTTCCAAGCTCGGGGCTCGTCGATGTTGTGCTCGACGTTGTAGAGACGGTACGCTCCGTTGTGGAGAACCTTGGTGACGATGAAGGGACCTTCCCAAGAAGGAGCAAGCTTGTGTGGTTTCTGTTGATCCACTCGGAGAACCAAATCCCCTTCCTGGAAGGCTCGACTCTTCACATTTTTGGCGTGGAAGCGACGCGGGTCTTGCTGGTAAATGGTCGATCGGATCAGGGCCATCTCCCTTTCTTCCTCTAAAAGGTCGACTGCGTCCTGCCGCGCTTGTTCTGCTTCAGCTTCGGTGTAGAGCTCGACTCGAGGAGCATTGTGGAGCAGATCACTCGGCAATACCGCTTCAGCTCCATAGACCAAGAAGAATGGAGTTCTTCCAGTCGACCGGTTAGGCGTGGTCCTTAGACCCCAAAGCATCGATGGAAGTTCGTCGACCCATGCTCCAGCCGCATGCTTGAGATCACGCATCAATCAGGGTTTCAACCCTTTGAGGATCAAGCCATTGGCTCGCTCTGCTTGTCCATTCGACTCGGGATGGACGACTGAAGCATAGTCGACTCGTGTGCCCTGAGATGTGCAGAACGCCCTGAATTCCTCCAAATCGAAGTTTGATCCATTGTCAGTGATGATGCTATGTGGGACTCCATATCTGAACATCAGTCCCCTGATGAAGCTGACAGTAGTACCGGCGTCAAGGTTCTTGATGGGTTTAGCCTCGATCCACTTGGTGAACTTGTCGACTGCTACCAGTACATGTGTAAAACCGCTTCGGCCTGTTCTCAAGGGCCCAACCATGTCCAGTCCCCATACTGCGAAGGGCCAGACGAGTGGTATGGTCTTCAGAGCTGATGCAGGCTTGTGTGACATGTTGGAGTAAAATTGACATCCCTCACACTTGTCGACTATCTCCTTTGCCATTTCATTCGCCCTTGGCCAGTAAAATCCGGCTCGGTATGCTTTGGCCACGATGGTCCGAGAGGACGCATGATGGCCACAGGTCCCCGAGTGGATGTCATCAAGGATTATTCGACCTTCTTCTGGCGTTATGCACTTCTGACCCACTCCAGTCGCGCTCTCTCTGTATAGCTGCCCCTTGATCACAGTAAAGGCCTTGGATCGACGGACGATCTGTCGAGCCTCTTCCTCATCCTCCGGGAGCTCTTTTCTCAAGATATACGCGATATATGGTTCTGTCCAATCGGGAGTGATCACTAAAGCCTTCATGACCAGGCCGACCACTGCCGGAACTTCAACCTCAGTCGGATCTGTGGCACTCTTAGGCTGCGGAGCTTCTTCGGTAAAAGGATCTTCTTTGACTGGTGGAGTATAGATATGTTCCAAGAACACATCGCTGGGAATGGCTTCTCTCTTGGAACCTATCTTTGCCAAATCATCAGCCGCTTGATTTTTCAGTCGGGGTATATGATGGAGCTCTAACCCCTCAAATTTCTTCTCTAGCTTTCTCACTGCATTGCAGTAACCAGTCATGGCTGGGCTTCTAACGTCCCACTCCTTCATCACTTGGTTGACCACCAAATCTGAGTCGCCATAAACCATAAGGCTACGTACACCGAGTGAAATGCCATGCGTAACCCATACAAAAGGGCCTCGTATTCTGCTTCATTGTTGGAGGAATCAAAGTGAATCTGGATCACATATCTGAGCTTATCTCCTCTGGGGGAAACCAAGACTACCCCAGCACCGAAACCATTTAACATCTTAGAAACATCAAAGAACATGGTCCAATGCTCCGAGTGAACTTGAGTCGGCCGCTGCTGTTCAATCCACTCGGCGAGGAAATCTGCTATTGCTTGGGACTCAATGGCTTTCTTTGCCTCAAATTTGATATCAAGGGGAAGGAGTTCAATCGCCCATTTTGCCACTCGACCAGTTGCATCTCTGTTGTGGAGAATCTCTGAAAGTGAGGCGTCGCTGATGACTGTAATGGAATGATCAGAGAAATAATGAGCAACCTTCTTTGTGGTCATGTAGATCCCATACACAAGCTTCTGATAATGAGGATATCTTTGCTTTGATGGAGTCAAAACTTCAGAAAGATAATACACTGGGCGCTGAACTTTGAAGGCTTTCCCTTCTTCTTCTCGCTCGACCGTAAGCACTGTACTGACGACTTGTCCTGTGGCTGCAATATAAAGCAACAGAGGCTCTTTGCTGATTGGAGCAGCAAGCACCGGCTGGGTGGAGAGCAGAGCTTTTAGCTCGGCAAACGCTGCATCAGCTTCTGGAGTCCACTCGAACTTGTCTGCCTTCTTCATTAGTCGGTAAAGAGGTAATGCCTTTTCACCGAGCCGAGAGATGAATTGACTTAATGCGGCCAAGCATCCAGTAAGCTTCTGGACATTGTGCACTCGTACGGGGCGTTTCATTCGGAGTATAGTGCCAACTTTTTCTGGGTTAGCATCGATTCCTCGTTCGGAAACGAGAAAACCGAGTAACTTTCCACCAGGAACTCCGAATGTGCACTTTGATGGATTGAGCTTGATATCATACCTCCTGAGATTGGCAAATGTTTCAGCGAGGTTAGTTAACAGGTCGGAACCCTTTCGCGATTTGACCACAATATCATCCATGTACGCTTCCACGTTCCGACTGATTTGAGTGAGTAAACACTTCTGAATCATCCTCATGAACGTGGCTCCAGCATTCTTGAGGCCGAATGACATGGTGACATAACAGAAGCACCCGAATGGAGTGATGAAAGCTGTTTTGATCTCATCGGGTCCATACAGACGGATCTGATGGTATCCGGAATAAGTGTCCAGAAAGGACAATCTCTCACATCCCTCAGTCGAGTCGACAATTTGGTCGATGCGAGGGAGAGGAAAATGATCTTTCGGGCAGGCCCGATTGATGTGCTTGAAATCAATACACATGCGGAGTGACTTGTCCTTCTTGGGAACCATGACGACATTGGCGAGCCACTCGGAGTGGTATATCTCTCGGATAAACTCTGCCGCCAACAGTCGAGCCACCTCCTCGCCAATGGCCTTTCTCTTCTAGATGGCGGACCGTCGAAGATGTTCTTTGATAGGTTTTGCTGTTGAGTCGACTCTAAGGCGATGCTCAGCCAGCCCCCTGGGAACACCTGGCATGTCAGCAGGCTTCCATGCAAAGATGTCCCAGTTCTCACGGAGGAACTGGATGAGCACTTCTTCCTATTTAGGGTCGAGTGTTGTGGAAATATGAGTCGGAGCTGCATTGGGGTCGGTCGGGTGAATGTGAACGGGCTTTTACTCACCGGACGACTGAAATGCTGATTCTGTGGCAGGCTTCTTGGCCCGCAACAAATCACTTGGATCTGCATTTTTCTTGTACCCCTCGAGCTCTACCATTGTTATCTGGGAATCGGCAATTTTCGAGCCTTTCTGGAAACACTCTTCTGCCTTCTTCCGATTGCCAGTGATAGTGATCACGCCCTTGGGGCCGGGCATCTTCAGTTTGAGGTATACATAACATGGCCGAGCCATGAACCATGCGTAAGCTGGTCTCCCCAAAATAGCATGGTAAGCGCTCTGAAAATCCACGACTTCAAATGTCAGCTTCTCTTTGCGGAAATGCTTCGAGTCGCCGAATACCACGTCCAGAGCTATTTGGCCGAGTGACTCAGCCTTCTTTCTGTTGGGGAACGTAGTAATTTCAAAAATTTCCTACGCACACGTAAGATCATGGTGATGTCATAGCAACGAGAGGGAAGTGTGTTCGTCCACGTACCCTCGTAGACTGTAAGCGGAAGCGTTAGCACAACGCGGTTGATGTAGTCGTACGTCTTCACGATCCAACCGATCCAAGCACCGAACGTACGGGGCCTCCGAGTTCAGCACACGTCCAGCTCGATGACGATCTCCGGCCTCCGATCCAGCCGAGTTCCGGAGATGATTTCCATCAGCACGACGGCGTGGTGACGATGATGATGTTCTACCGGCGCAGGGCTTCGCCTAAACTCCGCGACGATATGACCGAGGTGGAATATGGTGGAGGGGGGCACCGCACACGGCTAAGAAACGATCCGTAGATCAACTTGTGTGTCTATGGGGTGCCCCCTGCCCCCGTATATAAAGGAGCAAGGGAGGGGGTGGCCGGCCTAGGAGGAGGCGCACCAAGGAGGAGTCCTACTCCCACCAGGAGTAGGATTCCCCCTTTCCTAGTCCAACTAGGAGACCTTCCATGTAGTAGGAGTAGGAGAGAAGGAAAGGGAAGAGAGAAGGGAAGGAAGGAGGGGGTGCGGCCCCTCCCCCTAGTCCAATTCGGACTAGGCCTTGGGGGGCGCGCAGCCTGCCCTAGACAGCCCCTCTCTCTTTCCCGTATGGCCCAATAAGGCCCAATGCTTCTCCCGGCGAATTCCCGTAACTCTCCGGTACTCCGAAAAATACCCGAATCACTCGGAACCTTTCCGAAGTCCGAATATAGTCGTCCAATATATCGATCTTTACGTCTCGACCATTTCGAGACTCCTCGTCATGTCCCCAATCTCATCCGGGACTCCGAACTCCTTCGGTACATCAAAACTCATAAACTCATAATAAAACTGTCATCGAAACCTTAAGCGTGCGGACCCTACGGGTTCGAGAACTATGTAGACATGACCTAGAACTATTCTTGGTCAATAACCAATAGCGGAACCTGGATGCCCATATTGGTTTCTACATATTCTACGAAGATCTTTATCGGTCAAACCGCATAACAACATACGTTGTTCCCTTTGTCATCGGTATGTTACTTGCCCGAGATTCGATCGTCGGTATCCAATACCTAGTTCAATCTCGTTACCAGCAAGTCTCTTTACTCGTTACGTAATGCATCATCCCGTAACCAACTCATTGGTTATATTGCTTGCAAGGCTTATAGTGATGTGCATTACCGAGAGGGCCCAGAGATACCTCTCCGACAGTCGGAGTGACAAAACCTAATCTTGAAATACGCCAACTCAACATGTACCTTCGGAGACACCTGTAGTACTCCTTTATAATCACCCAGTTACGTTGTGACATTTGGTAGTACCCAAAGTGTTCCTTCGGTAAACGGGAGTTGCATAATCTCATAGTTACACGAACATGTATAAGTCATGAAGAAAGCAATAGCAACATACTAAACGATCAAGTGCTAGGCTAACGGAATGGGTCAAGTCAATCACATCATTCTCCTAATGATGTGATCCCGTTAATCAAATGACAACTCTTTGGTCCATGGTTAGGAAACATAACCATCTTTGATAAACGAGCTAGTTAAGTAGAGGCATACTAGTGACACTATGCTTGTCTATGTATTCACACATGTATTATGTTTCCGGTTAATACAATTCTAGCATGAATAATAAACATTTATCATGATATAAGGAAATAAATAATAACTTTATTATTGCCTCTAGGGCATATTTCCTTCAGTCTCCCACTTGCACTAGAGTCAATAATCTAGTTCACATCGCCATGTGATTTAACACCAATATTCACATCTGTATGTGATTAATACCCGTAGTTCACATCATCATGTGATCAACACCCAAAGGGTACTAAGGTATGATCATGTTTTGCTTGTGAGAGAAGTTTAGTCAACGGGTCTGTCATATTCAGAGCCGTATGTATTTTGCAAATGTTCTATGTCCACGATCCTCTGCACGGAGCTACTCTAGCTAATTGCTCCCACTTTCAATATGTATCCAGATTTAGACTTAGAGTCATCTGGATTGGTGTAAAAGCTTGCATCGTTGTAACTTTTTACGACGGGCTCTTTTATCACCTCCATAATCGAAAAACATCTCCTTAGTCCTCACTAAGGATATTCTTGACCAATGTCCAGTGATCTATTCCTAGATCACTATTGTACTCCCTTGCTAAATTCAGAGCAAGGTATACAATAGGTCTGGTACGTAGCATAGCATACTTTATAGAACCTATGACTGAGGCATAGGGAATGACTTTTCATTCTCTTTCTATTTTCTGCCATGGTCGGGTCTTGAGTCTTACTCAACTTCATACCTTTGCATCACAGGCAAGAACTCCTTCTTTGACTGTTCTATTTTGAACTATTTCAAAAATTTATCAAGGTATGTACTTATTGAAAAAATCTTATCAAGCGTCTTGATCTATGTATATAGATCTTGATGCTCAATGTGTAAGCAGCTTCATCGAGGTCTTTCTTTGAAAAACTCATGTCAAACACTCCTTTATGCTTTGCAGAATAATTCTACATTATTTCCGGTCAACAATATGTCATTCACATATACTTATCAGAAATGCTGTAGTGCTCCCACTCACTTTCTTGTAAATACAGGCCTTTCCAAAAGTCTGTATAAAACCATATGCTTTGATCAACTCATCAAATCGTATATTCCAACTCCGAGATGCTTGCACCAGTCCATTGATGGATTGCTGGAGCTTGCACACTTTGTTAGCATCTTTAGGATTGACAAAACCTTCTGGTTGCATCATATACAACTCTTCTTTAATAAATCCATTAAGGAATGCAGTTTTGACATCCATTTGCCAGATTTCATAAAATGTGGCAATTGCTAACATGATTCGGATAGACTTAAGCATCGATACGAGTGAGAAAATATCATTGTATTCAACATCTTGAACTTGTCAAAAACCTTTTTGCGACAAGTCGAGCTTTGTAGATAGTAACACTACTATCAACGTCCGTCTTCCTCTTGAAGATCCATTTATTTTCTATGGTTTGCCAATCTTTGGGCAAGTCCACCAAAGTCCATACTTTGTTCTCATACATGGATCCTATCTCAGATTTCATGGCCTCCAGCCACTTTGCGGAATCTGGGCTCATCATCGCTTCCTCATAGTTCGTAGGTTCATCATGGTCTAGTAACATGAATTCCAGAACAGGATTACCGTACCACTCTGGTGCGGACTGTACTTTGGAAGACCTACGAGGTTTTGTAGTAACTTGATCTGAAGTTTCATGATCATCATCATCAGCTTCCTCACTAATTGGTGTAGGAATCACTGGAACTGATTTCAGTGATGAACTACTTTCCAATTCGGGAGAAGGTACAATTACCTTATCAAGTTCTACTTTCCTCCCACTCACTTCTTTCAAGAGAAACTCCTTCTCTAGAAAGGATCCATTCTTAGCAACGAATATTTTGCCTTCGGATCTGTGATAGAAGGTGTACCCAACAGTTTCCTTTGGGTATTCTATGAAGACGCACTTCTCCGATTTGGGTTTGAGCTTACCAGGATGAAACTTTTTCACATAAGCATCGTAGCCCCAAATTTTAAGAAATGACAGCTTAGGTTTACTGCTAAACCATAGTTCATACGGTGTCGTCTCAACGGATTTAGATGGTGCCCTATTTAAAGTGAATGCAGCTATCTCTAATGCATAACCCCAAAACGATAGTGGTAAACCGGTAAGAGACATCATAGATCGCACCATATCTTATAAAGTACGATTACGACGTTCGGACACACCATAATGTTGTAGTGTTCCAGGTGGCGTGAACTGTGAAAACTATTCCACATTGTTTTATATGAAGGCCAAACTCGTAACTCAAATATTCTCCTCCACGATCAGATCGCAGAAACTTTATTTTATTGTTACGATGATTTTCCACTTCACTCTGAAATTCTTTGAACCTTTCAACTATTTCAGACTTATGTTTCATCAAGTAGATATACCCATATCTGCTTAAATTATCTGTGAAGGTCAGAAAATAACGATACTCGCCACGAGCCTTAATACTCATTGGTCTGCATACATCAGTATGTATTATTTCCAATAAGTTTGTTGCTCGTTCCATTGTTCCAAAGAACGGAGTTTTAGTCATCTTGCCCAAAAGGCACGGTTCGCAAGCATCAAATGATTCATAACCAAGTGATTCCGAAAATCCATCTTTATGGAGTTTCTTCATGCGCTTTACACCGATATGACCCAAACAGCAGTGCCACAAATAAGTTGCACTATCATTATTAACTTTGCATCTTTTGGCATCAATATTATGTTTATGTGTATCACTACGATCGAGATCCAACAAACTATTTTCATTGGGTGTATAACCATCGAAGGTCTTATTCATGTAAACAGAATAACAATTATTCTTTAACTTCAAATGAATAACCGTATCGCAATAAACATGATCAAATCATATTCATGCTGAACGCAAACGCCAAATAACATTTATTTAGGTTTAACACTAATCCCGAAAGTATAGGGAGTGTGCGATGATGATCATATCAATCTTGGAACTACTTCCAACACTCATCATCACTTCACCCTTCAACTAGTCTCTGTTTATTATGTAACTCCTGTTTCGAGTTACTAATCTTAGCAACCGAACAAGTATCAAAATACTCAGGGGCTTACTATAAACACTAGTAAGGCACACATCAAACACCTGTATATCAAATATACCTTTGTTCACTTTGCCATCCTTCTTATCCACCAATTATTTAGGGCATTTCCGCTTCCAGTGACCATTTCCTTTGTAGTGTAAGCACTCAGTTTCAGGCTTTGGTCCAGCTTTGGTCTTCTTCACGGGAGTGACAACTTGTTTGCCATTCTACTTGAAGTTTCCCTTTCTTTCCCTTTGCCCTTTTCTTGAAACTAGTGGTCTTGTCAATCATCAACACTTGATGTTCTTTCTTGATTTCTACCTTCGTCGATTTCAACATCACGAAGAGCTCGGGAATCGTTTTCGTCATCCCTTGCATACTATAGTTCATCACGAAGTTCTAGTAACTTAGTGATGGTGACTAGAGAATTCTGTCAATCACTATCTTATCTGGAAGATTAACTCCCACTTGATTCAAGCGATTGAAGTACCCAGACAATCTGAGCACATGCTCACTAGTTGAGCGATTCTCCTCCATCCTTTTAGCTATAGAACTTGTTGGAGACTTCATATCTCTCAACTCGGGTATTTGCTTGAAATATTAACTTCAATTCCTGGAACATCTCATATGGTCCATGACGTTCAAAACGTCTTTGAAGTCCCGATTCTAAGACGTTAAGCATGGTGCACTAAACTATCAAGTAGTCATCATATTGAGCTAACCAAACGTTCATAACGTCTGCATCTGCTCCTGCAATAGGTTTGTCACCTAGCGGTGCATCAAGGACATAATTCTTCTGCGCAGCAATGAGGATAAACCTCAAATCACGGATCCAATCCGCATCATTGCTACTAACATTTTTCAACACAGTTTTCTCTAGGAACATATCAAAATAAACATATGAAAGCAACAACGCGACCTATTGATCTACAACATAATTTGCAAAATACTACCAGGACTAAGTTCATGATAAATTAAAGTTCAATTAATCATATTACTTAAGAACTCCCACTTAGATAGACATCTCTCTAGTCATCTAAGTGATCACGTGATCCAAATCAACTAAACCATAACCGATCATCACGTGAGATGGAGTAGTTTTCAATGGTGAACATCACTATGTTGATCATATCTACTATATGATTCACGCTCGACCTTTCGGTCTCCGTGTTCCGAGGCCATATCTGCATATGCTAGGCTCGTCAAGTTTAACCTGAGTATTCCGCGTGTGCAAAACTGGCTTGCACCCGTTGTAGATGGACGTAGAGCTTATCACACCCGATCATCACGTGGTGTCTGGGCACGACGAACTTTGGCAACGGTGCATACTCAGGGAGAACACTTCTTGATAATTTTAGTGAGAGATCATCTTAAAATGCTACCGTCAATCAAAGCAAGATAAGATGCATAAAGGATAAACATCACATGCAATCAATATAAGTGATATGATATGGCCATCATCATCTTGTGCTTGTGATCTCCATCTCCGAAGCACCGTCGTGATCACCATCGTCACCGGCGCGACACCTTGATCTCCATTGTAGCATTGTTGTCGTTACGCCATCTATTGCTTCTACGACTATCGCTACCACTTAGTGATAAAGTAAAGCAATTACAGGGCGTTTGCATTTCATACAATAAAGCGACAACCATATGGCTCCTGCCAGTTGCCGATAACTTTGGTTACAAAACATGATCATCTCATACAATAAAATATAGCACACGTCTTGGCCATATCACATCACAACATGCCCTGCAAAAACAAGTTGGACGTCCTCTACTTTGTTGTTGCAAATTTTACGTGGCTGCTACGGGCTTAGCAAGAACCGATCTTACCTACGCATCAAAACCACAACGATAGTTCGTCAAGTTGGTGCTGTTTTAACCTTCGCAAGGACCGGGCGTAGCCACACTCGATTCAGCTAAAGTGAGAGAGACAGACACCCGCCAGTCACCTTTAAGCACGAGTGCTCGTAACGGTGAAACCGGTCTCGCGTAAGCGTACGCGTAATGTCGGTCCGGGCCGCTTCATCTCACAATACCGCTGAACCAAAGTATGACATGCTGGTAAGCAGTATGACTTGTATCGCCCACAACTAACTTGTGTTCTACTCGTGCATATAACATCAACGCATAAAACCTAGGCTCGGATGCCACTGTTGGGGAACGTAGTAATTTCAAAAATTTCCTACGCACACGTAAGATCATGGTGATGGCATAGCAACGAGAGGGAAGAGTGTTCGTCCACGTACCCTCGTAGACTGTAAGCGGAAGCGTTAGCACAACGCGGTTGATGTAGTCGTACGTCTTCACGATCCGACCGATCCAAGCACCGAACGTACGGGGCCTCCGAGTTCAGCACACGTTCAGCTCGATGATGATCTCCGGCCTCCGATCCAGCCGAGTTCCGGAGATGAGTTCCGTCAGCACGACGGCGTGGTGACGATGATAATATTCTACCGGCGCAGGGCTTCGCCTAAACTCCGCGACGATATGACCGAGGTGGAATATGGTGGAGGGGGGCACCGCACACGGCTAAGGAACGATCCGTAGATCAACTTGTGTGTCTATGGGGTGCCCCCTGCCCCCATATATAAAGGAGCAAGGGAGGGGGTGGCCGGCCTAGGAGGAGGCGCACCAAGGAGGAGTTCTACTCCCTCCGGGAGTAGGATTCCCCCTTTCCTAGTCCAACTAGGAGACCTTCCATGTAGTAGGAGTAGGAGAGAAGGAAAGGGAAGAGAGAAGGGAAGGAAGGAGGGGGTGCGGCCCCTCCCCCTAGTCCAATTCGGACTAGGCCTTGGGGGGGCGCGCAGCCTGCCCTAGGCAGCCCCTCTCTCTTTCCCGTATGGCCCAATAAGGCCCAATGCTTGTCCCGGCGAATTCCCGTAACTCTCCGGTACTCCAAAAAATACTCGAATCACTCGGAACCTTTCCGAAGTCCGAATATAGTCGTCCAATATATCGATCTTTACGTCTCGACCATTTCGAGACTCCTCGTCATGTCCCCAACCTCATCCGGGACTCCGAACTCCTTCGGTACATCAAAACTCATAAACTCATAATAAAACTGTCATCGAAACCTTAAGCGTGCGGACCCTACGGGTTCAAGAACTATGTAGACATGACCTAGAACTATTCTTGGTCAATAACCAATAGCGGAACCTGGATGCCCATATTGGTTCCTACATATTCTACGAAGATCTTTATCGGTCAAACCGCATAACAACATACGTTGTTCCCTTTGTCATCGGTATGTTACTTGCCCGAGATTCGATCGTCGGTATCCAATACCTAGTTCAATCTCGTTACCGGAAAGTATCTTTACTCGTTATGTAATGCATCATCCCGTAACCAACTCATTGGTTATATTGCTTGCGAGGCTTATAGTGATGTGCATTACCGGGAGGGCCCAGAGATACCTCTCCGACAGTCGGAGTGACAAAACCTAATCTCGAAATACGCCAACTCAACATGTACCTTCGGAGACACCTGTAGTACTCCTTTATAATCACCCAGTTACGTTGTGACATTTGGTAGTACCCAAAGTGTTCCTCCGGTAAACGGGAGTTGCATAATCTCATAGTTACAGGAACATGTATAAGTCATGAAGAAAGCAATAGCAACATACTAAATGATCAAGTGCTAGGCTAACGGAATGGGTCAAGTCAATCACATCATTCTACTAATGATGTGATCCCGTTAATCAAATGACAACTCTTTTGTCCATGGTTAGGAAACATAACCATCTTTGATAAACGAGCTAGTCAAGTAGAGGCATACTAGTGACACTATGTTTGTCTATGTATTCACACATGTATTATGTTTCCGGTTAATACAATTCTAGCATGAATAATAAACATTTATCATGATATAAGGAAATAAATAATAACTTTATTATTGCCTCTAGGGCATATTTCCTTCACTTTCCAGGTATAACTCCATGGAAACTCATGTTGCTGGCGCTCAATCTGGACATCGGAATGCCCATTCCTTTCAGCGTCTCCGCATACAGTATGTTCCGTCCACTACCACCATCCATTAGCACCTTCGTCAGTCGAGTGCCTTCGACGACCGGGTCGACCACCAAAGCTTGCCTCCTAGGGGTGGCTATATGAGTCGGGTGATCGGACTGGTCGAATGTAATGGGAGTTTGGGACCATCTCAGATAGCTGGGTGTCGCCGGGGCGACCATGTTTACCTCTCGGTTGATAACCTTCAATCGACTTTTGCTCTCCACATCAGCAAAGATCATCAGAGTGGAGTTAACATGAGGATATCCTCCATCACTGTCCTCCTTGTCTTCAGCTTTGTCCGACTCCTTTTCCTTGTCCTTGGGCTGTTTACCTTGAAACTGCTGGATCAAGAGCCGGCACTGGCGAGTGGTATGCTTCGGGTAGATGAAATTACCCTCTTCGTCTTTCTTCGTGTGGATGTGACACGGCAGATCCATCACGTCATTTCCTTCTTTATCCTTCACCTTCTTGGGGTTCCAGGAACCTTTGGGTTTTCCCTTGAACTTGCCCTGAGTCATGGCCAGAGCCTCTCCGGGAGCCGCTGGCTCGGCCTTCCGCTTCTGCTTCTGACTGGAGTTTCCTTTCTCCGACTGACTCGGCTTGTACTTGCCGCTCCGGAGTCGGTCCTCCTCTTCACCATTGGCATATTTGGTGGCGATTTCCATCATTCGACTCAGGGTCATATCTCCGGTTCGACCGAACTTCAAACTTAACTCTCTGTTCTTTACACCATCCTTGAAGGCGCAGACTGCCTGATGATCAGACACGTTCTTCACCGTATGATGCAAAGTAATCCATCTCTGAATATAATCTCTTAAGGTTTCATTCGACTTCTGCACGCAAACTTGTAGCTCTGTCAATCCAGCTGGTCGCTTGCAGGTTCCCTCAAATGTCCTGACGAACACTCGGGAAAGATCTTCCCAAGTGGAAATGCTGCTTGGAGCTAACTGATTCAACCATGCCCTAGCCGAACCTTCCAACATGAGAGGTAAATGCTTCATAGCCACTTCATCATTTCCGCCGCCAATCTGCACCGCCACTCGGTAGTCTTCAAGCCAAGTTTCAGGCTTAGACTCATCGGTGAACTTACTTACTCCAGTCGCCAACCTGAAGTTGGGGGGAATCACCGCGGCTCTGATAGCCCTGCTGAAACATTCCGGACCTGAAACATGGACTCGGCTGCTAGTGGGTGCATCTCTGTCGTGGCCACCTCGATGGGCTCTGTTCCGATCGACCAAACCTTGCACGATGATGGATCGCACGTCAAAGCCTGGTTCCCTGGGGTCGACCGGGGCTCTCCGCCCAACACTGAGCTGGCGCCTGTCATCTTGCTGTCGATGAGCGTAAGACCCACCTCTTTGGGGAGGAGTGGGCACTCGACGCCTATCATCACGATCGAATCGGTCACCATATGGGTCACGTTGACCCTCGCGTCCTTCACGCCGCGGAGGCGATCTTGGGCTGTGAGCCGACTGAACTGTATTCGCAGCGATGGATCGACTGTGAATCCTATTGCGTGACTGTGACATAGCTGAATTCTGATCTCCTGCTGCTCGGAGCAAATCCCTGATCTGCATCAAGCCTCTGCCAGCCTCTGACTGAGAGGGCTGAATTGACTCCGCTATACGGGCTGCAGCTGCTAAATTCTGAATCGGGGTTCGATATACCCGAGTCGGCTGCGGGAAGAGTTGTCGTCGACTGGAGTCGGGTACTCGTTGCCGCGCGCGCTCGTCGAGTGCTCGCTGGAGGTTCTCCAGATGAGTGCATTCAGCCAAATTGGCCAAACGTGCCTCCTCCAAGGCGCGAGCCTCGAGGGTTTCTCCTGCGATGGGAGTATGCAGGGCATCCATGTTCCTGTAGCGAAGTTCTTCCCTTTGTAGGGAATTAAGTGGCTCGGGTTGATATTCCTCATGGGCTTGAGCGGGGTCGCCTCCACCGTCCATCCCGTCGTCGCGGGGGAAGCCGGGAGGGCTACGAGGTCCATTGACCATCAAGACCTCCGCCCCCGGATCACTGCTGTCGTACTCGGATGCGGTCTCTACGGAGCCAGTCGACAGATCGAACAGGCCATAGAGAGATTCGTCGGGCTCGATTGCCGCGACTTGGGTGGTGGCCGACTGGCGAGCCACCGCGTGCCTCACCCACCGCTGGAGCCTCGCCCGACCAGCTTGCGCTGGCGGGAGACAGGGAGGGAGGACGATAGGGGAGTCGACCGATACAGAGTCGACGGTTGTCGCAGTAGAACGCCGCGGACACACGCCCGGAAATGCGTTGCACCGCGGACGGGGAGCGCGTCGATGTCGAGTGGAGCCTCCTGGAGCCAAGCGGAGTCGTCGGCGATGAAGGTGAGCGCGCCGAGATGGATCTCGCGGCCCTCGACCAAAACTCCACCAGAAACTATGATGAAGGCAATCAGAACAATTGCAACTTCTCCAAAAATTGCTAAGACACCTGCCCCACGGTGGGCGCCCACTGTCGTGGTTCTAAGTCTGACAGTAGAATGGGGGGTAGGTATGGAGAGGCAAGATCCTAGCTATGGAGCAGTTGTACAGACAAGGGATGTACGAGTTCAGGCCCTTCTCAAAGGAAGTAACAACCCTACGTCTCGGAGCCCGGAGGCGGTCGACTGGATTATGTGTGTATAGATTACAGGGGTGCCAACCCCTTACACTGAGGAGGGGGGTGACTTATATAGTGTCTGCCAGACCCCTCCGGCCCTCAGTTATGCAGGGTTTAAAGTACATTAAGGCCTGGCGTTACTAGTAACGCCTTACATAAGATGTCATCATGGCCATAAAGACTACTTAATTACAGACCGTTGGATGCAGAGTGGCTCTTGATCTCCTGGTGGTCGAGTGAGTCTTCATGGTCGAGTCCTTCGCGTCCGTCGAGTGAAGTCTCTCTTGGTCGACTGGAAGGCCGCTTCTTCTGAGGATGTCCTTGGGAAGGGTACTTAAGACAGGTCTGTGACCCTACCCTAGGTACATGACTTCATCAGGAGGCGCTGGGGCCGCGGTGCGCACGGCGAGCGCAGTCTGAGTGCGCTGCAGCGCGGACTGCCGCATTCGTCGCTCCTCGAGGAGCAGGTAGTTGACGGCGCGCGCAAACGTCGGCTCGGTGAGGAGGTTGAGGTTGGAGGCGGCGTTGGCGTAGTCCGGACCGAGCCCCCGGATCAAATTGGTGAGCATGGTGGCGTCGGAGACGGGGGCGCCCACGTCACGGAGCTCGTCCGCGAGCACCTTAAGGCACAGGCAGTAGTCGAAGAGCCCCATGCCCTCCTGGGAAAGAGTGTAGAACTCGGTGGTCAGGAGTACCTGGCGCTGCTGCTGGTTGTCGAGGAACAACTGACAGATGGAGGTCCAGACACCCAACGCCGAGTCGTCGTCACGGATCACGTGCGAGAGGATCTCGCGGCTGACCGCGCGGTAGTGCCACTTGACGATGGTGGCGTCCACTCCCATCCAGTTGGCGTCGTCGTGCATGGCACGGGCGTCAACCGAGCCGTCGACGTGATCCCGAATCTGGAATTCGCGGAACGTCAACGAGAAGTAGGTGCGCCAGGTGGAAAAGGAGGGAGTGTGGAGATCCAGGACTATGGGAATGTGGTCCTGGATGTGGAGAAGGCGAAGGCTGGCAGCAGAGGCGGGTTCAAGGACGGCGAAGGGGTTGACCTCGCCGGAGAGGGAGGAGTGGTGAGACGCCATAGCCAACGAGAGGGAAGCGGAAGCGTGGATGATCATTAGAGAACAACTGATACCATGTGAGAAACGAGAGAGAGAGATGTTTATGCGGCACACTTTATTCATTCATCATCAGGAGAATATATACAGGGTGCGGCAGTAACAGAATCGGCTAACGAGAGCCCTAGCGAGCAGGAGATCGTGCGAGAGATGGGCACGTCGATCCTGGAGACCCGGTTGCGTACGAGCGAACTAACGACAACCATGTTGGGCTGGAGTGGGAGCCAAGTTGGGCCGCCATGATGGGTTATATACAAGGCCTGTTTCAACAATCATCTTGAAAGCAATTTACATAACTGATTACAAGCCCTTGCAATTGTACTTTTTCAACGGCTTCTATCAAAGGACATTTCATAAGAACCTCAACATGATTAGTACAGCTGAATCTATTACTAGAAGTCCCTACCATAACATGTTCATTTGCCATCTTAGCAGAGTAATGAGCTTCTATATTCTGGTCCCTAGAAACATTATACCTTTACATGGATATTCTCTGTTAAAGCACAAAAATCAGCAAGTATACTTCTTATTTGCCAATGTCCTGGCTCATTCCTTGGAGATCTTGCAACTGCTGCTTCTGCTAGCGTGATGTTATCTGTTAAAATAGTTGCACCTAGAATATTCAACCTGTAAAGAATCATCGCTGCCAACTTGAGACCACATGCTTCTGCTTGAAGTGCTGAAGTAGCTTGTGCAACAATTGCAGAAATCTTAGCTCTTATTCTGCAACCATTGTGGGAGACCCACAGGTAAACTCCAAGACCTGCTTTACTGTTGGAAGCTTTTCTCATAGAATTTTTTGGCTGCCAAGAAGCATCTGTACAAATTATATTTTCTTCTGATAGCTTGGAGATATCAATTGTATTCCCTTGCATATCGCTGTTCCCTTCATATGCGCTAGCTTTGTCATGATGCACGTGCATTTCCTTGTTCATCTTTGTTTGGGTTTCTATTTCCAAACTGTTCATTATTGCTTGGGCTGCATGAAAAACCTGTATAGGAGAACTTTCCTTCCTTTGAAAAAGTTTGTCATTTCTACATTTCAAGAGACACCACATAAATGTAAAAATATTACTTAAAGTAGCATGTGGATGATTAGAATTTACAAGATTAAGAAGAATTGTTGAGATGGAATCTGAGTTCTCCAAGAGTTGATCTATTCTAATAAACCAAGGCCTAGCAAACCGAGCTGCTCTAGCAAATGTGCAATTGAAAAGAATATGCAACTCATCTTCTTGTACTCCACATCTTGCGCACAATTTACTGATGTGTTTTGAATATTTACCCATTCTTTTACCTGTGGGAAGGGCTCTTCTTATTAGTGTCCAAGCAAAAGTCTTTATCCTGGGAGCTATATCCTTTGCTTTCCAAATCTGCTTCAGTACAAGTTTTTCACCAGTTGAGATAGTTCTAGGCTACGGTTCTCCTTGCTCCTGCATAACTTGAAGGCATAATCTATAAGCACTTTTAGAGGAGAATTTTCCCGCAGGAGTTAGTTTCCAACAAAGAAGATCTTCACCCTCCAATTAAATAATAGGCATTTGCTTTATAACTTGTGCAGTTTCAAGAACAAAGAGAGCGTCAATGAGGTTATCATTTGTAGGACCTTGAAGTATGTCTAGAGGGGAGGGGGGTGATTAGACTACTTAACCAATTAAAAACTTAACCTTTTCCCAATTTTAGAGTTTGGCAGATTTTAGCTATCTTTGGACAAGTCAAGCAATCATCACACAATTCAAGGAAGCATGCAAAGAGTATATGAGCAGCGGAAATTAAAGCATGCAACTTGCAAGAAAGTAAAGGGAAGGGTTTGGAGGATTCAAACACAATTGGAGACACGGATGTTTTTGTCGTGGTTCCGATAGGTGGTGCTATCGTACATCCACGTTGATGGAGACTTCAACCCACAAAGGGTAATGGTTGCGCGAGTCCACGTAGGGCTCCACCCATGAAGGGTCCACGAAGAAGCAACCTTGTCTATCCCACCATGGTCGTCGCCCACGAAGGACTTGCCTCACTAGCGGTAGATCTTCACGAAGTAGGCGTTCTCCTTGCCCTTACAAACTCCTTGGTTCAACTCCACAATCTTGTTGGAGGCTCCCAAGTGACACCTAGCCAATCTAGGAGACACCACTCTCCAAGAAGTAACAAATGGTGCGTTGATGATGAACTCCTTGCTCTTGTGCTTCAAATGATAGTCTCCCCAAACACTCAACTCTCTCTCATGGGATTTGGATCTGGTGGAAAGAAGATTTGAGTGGAAAGCAACTTGGGGAAGGCTAGAGATCAAGATTCATATGGTAGGAATGGAATATCTTGGCCTCAACACATGAGTAGGTGGTTCTCTCTCAGAAATGGTAAGTTGGAAGTGTAGGCTTGTTCTGATGGCTCTCTCCATGAATGAAGAGGAGGTGGAGGGGTATATATAGCCTCCACACAAAATCTAACCGTTACACACAATTTACCAAACTCGGTGGGACCTATTCAACAGACTCGGTCGGACCGATTTAGTAAACCTAGTGACCGTTAGGATTTTCGGTGGGACCGACATGCAACTCGGTAGGACCGATATGGTTAGGGTTAGGGCATAACGTAATATCGGTGAGACCGATTACACAAACTCGGTGAGACCGATTTTGGTAATAAGCTTTCCAGAGAGTTGGTTAGGTAAACTCGGTGGGACCGATTCGCTCATTTCGGTGAGACCGAAATGTTACGAAAGGGAAACATGGAGTTTACATTGCAATCTCGGTGGGACCGGTCGCTCACTTCGGTTAGACCGAAACATTACGAAGGGAAACAGAGAGATTACAACCCCATCTTGGTGAGACCGGGATCCCTATCGGTAAGATCGATTTGCCTAGGGTTTGTGGCAGTGGCTATGACATTTGAACTCGGTGGCGCCGGATAGAAAGAATCGATGGGACCAATTTTGACTTTGGGTTTAGGTCATATGTGGATGTGAGAAAGTAGTTGAGGGTATTTGGAGCATATCACTAAGCACGTGGAGCAAGAGGCTCATTAAGCAACACCTCATCCCTCCTTGATAGCATTGGCTTTTCCTATAGACTCAATGTGATCTTGGATCACTAAATGTAAAATGAAGAGTCTTGAGCTTTTGAGCTTGAGCCAATCCTTTGTCCTTGATATTTTGAGGGATCCACTTTCATCACCCATGCCATGCCATTCATTGAGCTTTCCTGAAAATAATAGTCTTGGAATAGCATTAGCTCAATGAGCTATATGTTGTTATGAATTACCAAAACCACCTAGGGATAGTTGCACTTTCAATCTCCCCCTTTTTGGTAATTGATGACAACATATAGATCAAAGCTTCGACAAATGATAATAAGATTGAAAAACATCATCGCTTTGAGAAGTATGTGATAAGCAAGAGCTCCCCCTAAATTTGTGGATGGTTTAAGATTTGCTTTGGATTGCAAATGCACAAGGAATTAGGCTCATGGGTTACTCTTTCATGTCACATACATCTTGGTGGAGCACTCAAAATAATAAAGATTGAATACATGCACTCATCACCAATCAAAGTGAATGATCATATAAGGATAGGTAAGATAATATCATCTAACAAGCATAAGTGTAGCTTATGATCAAACACATGATCATCAATGTCTCACAGATAACAGCACAGTATCTCAAGCAATCAAAAGCAAACAAAAGTTTAACCACCAAAGCAAGAGAGAACAAAAGCAACACTCTCTCTCTCTCTCGAAGCCTATGATCTATACATTTTTCTCCCCCTTTGGCAACAAGTTACCAAAAAGTTCATAGAAAATGCATAGTGCTAGATCGACTCTCAGGCTTGATCTTCAGGTGGTGGTGTAGAGATGGCTCATTGGACGAAGGCTTCAGTTGATGTGGATGGAGCTGGAGGAGTTGGAGCTGGAGCTGGTTGTACTGGAGTTGTAGGAGCTGTAGCTGGTGCAGATGATGTGGCTCTGGTGTCTGTCACAGGCACTGCAGCTGACCTATGAGCTCTAGGCACTCTGGCAAATGCATTAATGGTTGTCTTGCCCTTCCTCTCCTTCATGTCATCCTGGAGCTTCTCCACAACTGACTGAATCTCAGTTACTTTGACATCTAGATCATAGAATTTTTGTTCCATGATTCTTTCCAGGCTCTCCTGGTTTTGAGTTAGGGTGGCCAACCCCTTCTCAATCCTCAGTATTGATGCTATCAAGTAACCAAGCTGCTCCTGCTTGTTCTTCAAAAAGTACCCAGATGCCTCCTCTTGAGTTGGCATCTTGGCAGCCTTCTCTCTCTTTGCTTTCTCCTTCTTCTCTTGAGCTTGCACTGATGATGGTTCATTCTCATTCATTACAACTGGATTGTCCTCAAAGTCTGGATAGATAGCAAAATGTTCCTTATCCAACAAGTATGTTCCTGTGCCCATCTTTGAGTTAATCAACTCCTGAATCTATGGGGCATACCCACAACTTCTCTTCTGGTCTGCTGCTGTCCTCTTAATGGTCTCAACAATGAGGCTCATGACCTTGAATTTTTGTGGCACATCAAACAAGTGCAGCAAGTTGATAGCATGCCCTCTAATCATGTTGTGGTCACCTGACTTGGGCAAAAGAGTGTGCCTTAGGATCCAGTTGATTGTTGGCAGCCCTGACAGAAGGAAGTCAACCGACCCAAACTTATGTGTTTCAACTGCAACATCAGGAATTTCCTTGTACATATGAGCCATGGTATTGTGGTTCATCTTCTTCTTGGCATAGACATCCAAGTCATCTTCACTCTCCTTTGGGGCATTGATCAGATGTGCTCATTCCTCAATTGTTGACTGGTACCTTGTACCTTCAGACATCCAAACTATCCTACCATCTGGATAGAAGTGTGCTGTGGAGTAGAATTGCATAATGAGCTCATCATTCCACTTTGTGAGCTTCTGCCCAACAAAGTCTGCAACTCCACAAGCAACAAAACTGTCTTGCACTCCAGGATAGTGTTCCTCATTTTCCTTCATGTAGGTCCAGTCGACCCACCTCATATCACACACTATTGGTTTCTAGTCCAACAACACTGTCTCATAGAAGTCCTGTTGTTCCTTAGTGTGGAACTTGTAATCAACAGCAGTCCTTCTCTTGGTAGCATATGGATCTGACAGCCTCCACAATCTGAGTCCTGCATCCTTTCTCAACTTCATGTTCTCAGCCACAGGATTAGCATCATTGTGGTCTGGAATCTTGGGCTTTAGCTTCCTCAGGACTTGTCCTTCATCATCTTCCTCATCAGCAACTTCAGGCACTGGGGCCTTGTTCTTCTCAGCAGCTGGAATACTCCTGGTATTCCTCTTTGGTGCAATCTTGGGCTTGGGGGCAGCTTTGGGTGCTTCCTTGGGCTTTGATGTTGCAGCCCCTGACTTTATAGCATCACCCATTAGCTTTTGTGCCTTGGGTGCTGGTGCAGCAACCTCTTCTTCCTCTTCAGAGTCTCTCCTCATAGAGGGATTTCCAAGAACCTGGGCAGTAGTGGTTCTGGCTCTCTTCTTCTTCTTATCTTGACCAACCGCTTCATCTTCTGATTCAATGGTAAACTTCATAGTTTCTCCAGTGGGAACTTTCTTGGGTCTGGAAGTTGTGACTCTTCTTGCAGGTGCCTCTTTGGGATCACTCTTTTCAGGCACTTGAGTTGATCCTATGACCTTTAGCATAGGTGTCCTCTTGGCAGGAACCTTCCTATTGAGTCCAGGCTTGGTGTTCTTTGCTGAGGCATACTCCTTTTTGAGCACTACCTTCTTGGAAGTAGCCTCATCTTCTTCTGCCACATAATCCTCATCCTCAGATTCTAAGGTTCTCTTCTTCCTTGTCCTGGTGGCAGCTTTAGGCAAATTGCTTGGGGTGCTCCTGCTGCCATCATCTGAAGTGCTAGAGGGACTAGTGCCCTCACTCATGTGATTGTGCTCTTCTGACTTGTTCTGACTATCACTTTGGTCTGACATGCTGCAAATCACTGACTATTGACCCTGTGAATAGTTATAGATGAGATAGAATGGATGAGTATCACAAAATGCAGAGAGTTTTGCAAAAAAATGATTCAAAAACTTAGTTTTAGTTTTCCATAGAAAGCATTTCGGATCAACCGATTTTCAAACTCGGTGATACCGAAGCAGTTTTTGGAACCTAAACTGGTGAACTCGGTCGGACCGAGTCACAGTTCGGTGGCACCGAAACTGCTAGGGTTTCACAAAGTCCTAAAATCGGTCACACTGATTAGCAATTCTCGGTCAGACCGAGAGTTACTAGTGCAATGGCGTTAGCCAAATCGGTGGGACCGAGTTTTTCAACTCGGTGGGTCCGAGATGGTTTCGGCGGAAACCTAACCCTAAATTTTCAAATCGCATCTATTCTAAGGATTCTATTGACTGGATAGGAGTGTTTCAATCATGGCAAGAATCATAATGAACACAATGTTCTAGGAATCAGACAAGGATAGCAGTGTGATCGAGTCCATACTCTAGCTTGGTGATGAACTCGCTACGACGGCAACGGCGGGGGTGAATTCCGTTGACGGCGGCGGAGACCAGCGACAAGAGGCGGCTGGCGACGAGGAGACGATCCGGAGACCCTGGAGGCAGAGCGAGCTATGCGCGGGCGAAAGGGTTTGGAGAAATTTTCCAAAATTTTGCCCGTGAGTATATATAGCCCGACCCTGTCGGTGTGACCGAGTGGAACAACTCGGTGGCACCGAGATGCATAACTGTATATAGTTACTGCAACTCAATGTGACCGAAAAGTTCAAATCGGTTGCACCGAGATTGAAAACCTAGATCGACTTAGTGATCTCGGTAGGACCGAAATGGAGGAATCGGTCAGACCGAGAATCACAAAGAAGTTTTGGAAGTTTAAGTCTATGACGAATCGGGGACTCCGAGTGCTCCTCACACAGAGTGGTTCGAATCTGACTTGATCAAATTTTGTGATGTAGCATGAATAGAGTTTGAGACGAGAAAATCATAGATAGCTAGAGAAGGTTCTTAGGCATTCTTGTCCATCCACTTGGCAAAAACAAAAAGAACCCAAACAATTAAAGCAACAAGTGGATGTCCTAGAATGAGTAAAATATGTGACCAACATGCTCACACAATGGAATGGCAAATAAAATATGTGGCAAAGCATGCACAACCAATTCTAGCATCTATCAAACAATTGGCGATGACTAGGTCATCTATATATGAGTATATTGACTTAGGAGTCAAATGAGAACATTTGATCATAGGTCATACTCATCGTTTAAGCTCAAGTGGGGTTACCGCTTTTACATAATGCATTGATGTGTTCACACTATTAGAGTTGCTTTGACTCAATTCTTAGAGTTAAGCTCCCCCTAGATGTGAGATCCCCTTTTAGAGGGATGAACTAACCTTGGGTTTTGTCGATGATGATTTCATGTAGGTGTTGAAGATGTGGGTGCTCAATGTTGATGTAGATCATTTGGAGCAATCCTTTGGAGTGAGTTGCACTTTCAGCATACCTACATGGGTTAGTCCCACAAGGAACAAACAAGAATATCCATAGACATAGAGTGATGCACACACAAGATGATGTCCATGAAATCATTAGGTTACCTTGTCCCTTGCCTTACCAACATGAGGGTTTGTGACTCCTTGAACTAGTGCAAGATGTGGAAGTTGATTACACTTGTCCTTGCCATAATGATATGAGTGAAGAATGTTGGCAGAGTCACCCTCAAGAACTCTCTAGTTCTTCTTCTTCGGGATCCATATCATCTTGATGGGAATCCTTGGAGTTGTAGTTGTACTTGATGAAGTAGAACTTGACGTAGTCTTGGTAACCCACTTGACTAAGGCCTTAGGTGCTTATTCAAATGCATCAATCTCCTCTTGAAGCTTGTCCTTGCCTTTGTTCTTGTGGTCTTGTGGTGGAAGATCATCTTGTGCTTGTGTTCCCTTGAAGGAAGTAGGATCATAGTTCTCTTGTTGAGGAAAAAACTTCGTCTTGGGGTATTGATCTTCTTCCCACTCAACTCCATTGGTATTGAACTTCCGTTCAAAACCAACACCTTGATTCTTCTGGTGCCTTCCTTGCTTGCGTACAATTTCCTCGAATTGCTTACTCCCGACAAGGCTCTTGTATACACCTTTCTCTATAATTCCCTTCAATAAGCTATTTTCTTGCTCAAGTGTAACTTGGCTAATAGAATCATTAGTGGAATCAAGAGAACGACTAGAAGCAACAATATTGGATTTGGCATTATTATTGTTACTACTAGAGGAAGGATGTTTCTTGTACTTGTTACTAGACTTGACTTGAGGCACGTAAGTAGATAAGAGTAAATGCTTGGTAATGTAAAAAGAACTTTTCTTACGGAGATCATCATTGATTGCCTTTAAGAACTCATGCTCTTGCTCAAGATTGAGCTTTTCAAAGTGTAACTTCTCATGAGCCCTTAAAAGTTCTCGATGATCTTCGAAGATAGTTTCATGAGCTAACTTAAGAGTGTTTAGTTCTTTAGTTAGAAGCTCAATCTTCTCCTTATCATTGTCATTTGTTTTATCTTGATTAGCATGATTAATTGACGTTTCATCATAGTATTCATCACTAGAGTTGTCAACAAGTAAATCATCATCACCTAGCAAGTCATCTTCATCACTATTGAAATCAACATACTCGGGATGTGTTACCTTTGGACCTTTGGCCATGAAGCATCTTCCAATTCCTTCATTTGGTGAGTCAAATATGTCATAGGAGTTGTGAGGGAGTCCTGGACTAGGGGGTGTCCGGATAGCCGAACTATCATCATTGGCCGGACTCCAAGACTATGAAGATACAAGGTTGAAGACTTCATCCCGTGTCCGGATGGGACTTTCCTTGGCGTGGAAGGCAAGCTTGGCAATACGGATATGTAGATCTCCTACCATTGTAACTAACTCTGTGTAACCCTAGCCCTCTCCGGTGTCTATATAAACTGGAGGGTTTTAGTCCATAGGACGAATAACAATCATACCATAGGCTAGCTTCTAGGGTTTAGCCTCCTTGATCTCGTGGTAGATCCACTCTTGTACTACCCATATCATCAATATCAATCAAGCAGGAGTAGGGTTTTAACTCCATCGAGAGGGCCTGAACCTGGGTAAAAACATCGTGTCCCTTGTCTCCTGTTACCATCCGCCTAGACGCACAGTTCGGGACCCCCTACCCGAGATCCGCCGGTTTTGACACCGACATTGGCGCTTTCATTGAGAGTTCCTCTGTGTCGTCGCTCATAGGCCCAATGGCTCCTTCAACCATCAACAACAACGCGGTCCAGGGTGAGACTTTTCTCCTCGAACAGATCTTTGTATTCGGCGGCTTCGCACTGCGGGCCAATTCGCTTGGCCATCTGGAGCAGATCGAAAGCTACGCCCCTAGCCATCAGTTCAGATTTGGAAGTTTGAACTATACGGCCGACATCCGTGGAGACTTGATCTTTGATGGATTCGAGCCACAGCCGAGCGTGCTGCACTGTCGCGATGGGCATGATTTAGCTCTGCTGCCGGACAGTGCCCTGGAGGCCGTACGAGAGTCCGCTCCGACCCTTAACTTGGAGCCGGCTGCGCAGATCGAGGATGGATGGCTAGACACCGCCTCGGGGGCTGCTACCTCTACGGCGATGGAGCCGAATACCGACTTTATCCCTTGCCGGACTCGGAACCTCCCGCGCCCCTACCAATCGAATCCGATTGGGTGCCGATCATGGAGCTCACCGTCGCGGACATCTTTCAGCACTCGCCTTTCAGCGACATCCTGAATTCGCTAAAGTGCCTCTCTCTATCACGAGAGATTTGGCCGGACTATGGCCAGGATGGTTGGGATGCGGACGACGAAGAAATTCAAAACCCACCCACCACCGACTTCGTAGCCACTGTCGATGATTTAACCGTCATGCTAGATCTCGACTCCGAAGATATCGACGGTATGGACGACGATGCCGGAGAAGACCAAGAACCAGCTCCCACAGTGTCATGGTTCTAAGTCTGACAGTAGAGTGGGGGGTAGGTATGGAGAGGCAAGGTCCTAGCTATGGAGAGGTTGTAAACACAAGAGATGTACGAGTTCAGGCCCTTCTCTGAGGAAGTAAAAGCCCTACGTCTCGGAGCCCGGAGGCGGTCGAGTGGATTATGTGTATATGAATTACAGGGGTGCGAACCCTTCTTACTGAGGTGGGGGGTGGCTTATATAGTGCCTGCCAGACCCCTCCGGCCCTCAGTAATGCGGGGTTTAAAGTACATTAAGTCTAGGGCGTTACTGGTAATGCCCCACATAAAGTGTCTTAACTACCATAAAGTCTACTTAACTACAGACCATTGTAGTACAGAGTGCCACTTGACCTTCTGGTGGTCGAGTGAGTCTTCATGGTCGAGTCCTTCAAGTCAGTCGAGTGGAGTCCTCGTAAGTCGACTGGAAGGTGATCTCTTCTTAGGGTGCCCTTGGGTAGGGTATTTAGATCAGGTCTATGACCCTACCCTAGGTACACGACCCCATCATTAGCCCCCGAATGGATTGAGGCTTGAGTGAGGAAGGAGTTAGACGTTGTTTCTGACTGGCTCTTGCATGCTGGTCATGCGTTGTCTTGGACAAATAATCTTTTTGTTGATAACTAGCAACTTTTCTTCAGTCGACTCGATCCATTCTTTTCTTTCGTCGAGTGACCTTTTGAACTTAACAATTTCCGAGCGACGGATCGCGGGAAACCTCGCATCTGGCAGACCGGTCTGCCCTTTGCGGATTCTGCGGGATACGAAATTTGGGGAAGCGCACGAAGCGGGGCGGACCGCGGCGTTCGGATGGGATAGGGCATAAACGCCTCGATCTCCGCGCCACCTTTTTCGCCACGTATCGCGTCTGTGCAACTGTTTCGGGATGTGATTGGATCGGTCGGGCCCACCTGTCATCCACTCGGAAGGGATCTTATAAAGGCGCTTGGCGAGGGTTTTTGAACAGTACCTCTGCATTCTTTCTCTGCTTTCTTCGCCTCCGCCCGCCGCGCCCGTTCTCGCCCCCGCACAACCGCTCCTCGCGCGTCTCGCCGGCAGCCATGGTGAAGGAGAAGACGGCGGCGCTGGAACACGCGAAGAAGGCGTTGGCGACGGGAGCGGCAAAGGGGAGAGCCACCAGTCGCGGCGGGTCTTCGTCTAGATCCCGTCTGCCGAACGGCTGGGTCCAGGGAGATTGGATCCAGTCGACCATCACGGAGAAGGATCTCCTCGATATGGCCAACGACGGTCTGATCCCCCACGGAGCAGTAAGGCTACCGGGGAAGGAGTGGCAGCCCCAGCCGGAAGAGGGTGAGTGCGTGCTTCTGGCTACCCATGTCGACCGCGGATTTTCTTTGCCACCGAGTGTTTTCTTCCGTGGTTTCTTGAACTTCTTTGGAGCGCAGCTCCACCACTTCAACCCGAACTCCATCGCATATCTTGCCGCCTTTGTATCCATGTGTGAGAATTTCCTTGGTTGCCGACCGCACTGGGGCCTATTCAAGCACATATTCACGTGTCGCTCTCAGACCGTGAAGAAGGCGAGTCCAAATGATGATAAAACCAAGGTCATTCAGATGTGTGGAGGTCTGGGGATCCAGATGAGGAACAAGAGCACTTTCCCAATGATGACCCTTCCTGAGTCGGTCAGGGGCTGGCAATCGACTTGGTTTTACTGCAAGGACGAGTCGACGCCGGGGCAGTCGAGTGGCCTTCCTCAGTTTACCATGGACCGAGCCAACAAACCCTGTTCTCTGAAGGTGCTCCCGGAGGAGAAAGCTGACGTGAAGATGCTGATGGAGCACGTGGTCCGGTTGGTTCGTGAAGGAGTGACAGGCATGGATCTCCTGGAGGTTTTCCTTAGACGTCGCATCCAACCTCTCCAGTACAGAGGCCATTGCATGTGGCTGTACTGCGGGACTGAAGATGAGACTCGGATCAACCCGGAAGCAGTCGACGATGCCACACTGGAGAGATGGATGGCCGCGGTTACTGGGAACAAGGATAACCCTCATGGAGCCCGGAGGATTCCTCCACTCGACCATTCCAGCATTCTAGACAAGGTATGCCTACTTTATCTTTGATTGTATTCTTGCCATGCTTACTCCGTTTTTGCTGTAATTTGGTCGATTGATCTTTGTCTTGACGTATATCAGGCCCTCACCAATCTGTACTCGATGCCCAATGGGGCGCAGACTCCGACTGAGGAAGGAGAAGCGAGTGGGGGCGAAAGCCAGGAGGAGTGGGATTCGGATGCTACTGAAGATGATGATGATGATGATGATGATGACGATGAGGAAGAAGAACAAGAGGAGGAGGAGGTCGCACCACCGCGCTCGGAAAGGCGGTCGAAGCTTGTCCATGACCCTGTGACTGAACGTGGTAAGGGGGTTGCGACTGTCGCCCAGTCGACCAAGCGCCCTCGGACCACTTCTCCGGTGCCGACTGAAAAGGCTCCGAAGCAGTCCAGGGTGGCACCGTCGAAGACGACCAAGGTCCTGCCGAAGATGAAAGTGTCCATCCCCACCATATCAGGGTAAACATGCTGCTTGAGTCTTCTTGTTTTGTTCGGGCTTTAACTTTGATCGATACTTGAGTTAGCCGACTGATTTTTTGGGATTGCAGTGCTGCTACTTCCGAGACCTCAGCCAGGGCCGATGACCACGAGATGGAGGATGCTGCGACTTCAATACCTGGTAATAGTCTCTTAATTCCGTTTTTCGGTCGATTGACTTTTGGTTTCTGATTCCGACTCTTTTCTTGTAGCTTCATCCAATGTCATCACTCTTCCTGACGATGACGACGATGACGAGGAACCGCTGGAGCACAGGAGGAGCAGGAAAGCGTCTGCCGGCAGGGAGGTCCAGAATGCGACGGCGCGCGAGACTCTAGTTGCGGGGGAGGAAGACACCACTCGGCAAACCGTGACCTTCGCGGTGCCGCTGACGAGTGCTCACCCCGCTTCGTCGAGTGCCGCACAGCCTTCTCTCTTCACGACCCATTACGTCCCAGAGGACCAAGCCAGTGCCGCAAAGGAAGCGATACGCCAAGCGGGAGTCATGATGGAGCAGGTGAAGGCCATCCGGGAGGCAAGCCAGGCAGCTTACGACGCGAGTTCCGCCCTTCAAAGCAATGTTCAGGTCAGTCGACCACCACCTGTTCTGTTAGGATATGCTGTCTTAAAGTCTTTCTTTTCGGAATCCACAGCAGTCACCCAGTGGGTGTGTCAATTGAAAGTCCGTGTTAGCGGGGGCACGCTGAGTGCACCCGCTGGGTGTAGTCCCCAAGGCTAAGGTCGACTGCTGGCAGTCGGCCTTAGGCTTTATAAGTAAAGTCTTCCTGTCATTCGACTGAGTCGAATGGATTTCTCAAACCGGTGGGGGCACGCTGAGTGCACCCACTGGGTGTAGTCCCCGAGACTGTGGTCGACTGCTTGCAGACGATTACAGTCTGAAGAATACATCTTTTTTTGGGTCGACTGGTCGACTCTAGTGGGGGCACGCTGAGTGCACCCACTGGGTGTAGTCCCCGAGACTACGGTCGAATGTTTGTATTCGGCTGTAGTCTTAGAAACGCATGATTTTCTCTTATCCACTCGGAAGTGAATTATCCTTGACATTTTGTCGATTGGTTCTTCGCAGAAATCCTGTGATCTTGCAGCTCGTTATACCGAGATGGAGAACAAGCACACCCAGCTCGAGCTGGATCTGAAGCTGGCCTAGGAGAATCTGACGAAGGCGAAGGAGGAGACCAAAGGTATGTTCGGTGAGACCTCGACGACTCCTTTTTCCCTTCATTTGTTTCAAAATCTAATCTTGCTGTTACTTTGCAGGCAAGGTAAAAGAGGCCCTGAAGAAAAAAGACCTTGAGGTGGCTGAGAAGATCAAGCTTGCTGACGAGAAGTTAGCTTCAGTCACCAAGCTTGAAGAAGAAAATACTAATCTGAAAGCTGCTCTTGCAATTACCAACAAGGAGGTCAGTCGACTGAAAACCGACAAAGCCGCCCTGAATGACAAGGACAATCAGTTGACTGGGAAGAAGAATGATCTGGAGGCCTTCCTGAGTGGACTCGCCAAAAAGTTGTTCCTCATGCTCGAAGGTAATCCTTTACACTCGACAATCATTTTCAACGGTGATCTTTCCATTCGACCATGGCTTTGAATCGGTGATTGTTCTTGCAGAATTTTGCCAAAACTTTGAAGAGGAAACTAGTCGGCTGGAACCAAACCTTGACCCCGTCAACTCTCCGGTGAACGATGAAGTTGCCATGAATGTGTTCCGACTTGAGTCTCGCGTTGCAGCTGTCGTTGACTACCTTGCAAGGCTGAAGGTCGCTACCTCTCGCATCGACACCACGCTCTGGCCCGGGGAGACACTCCAGAATGACCTCGAGTCACTGATGGCTCGACTAAACGCAGTTCCTGGTCGAGTGCAAGAATGGAAAAAATCCTCCGCTAGGTGCGGTGCAGATGTTGCTCTGTGTCTGGCCCGAGTCCACTGTAAGGATGTGCTAGAAGACAAGCTGGTGTCCCTTCGGGTGGCCAACACTAAGAAGCATGACTTCAGGTCCTTCATGGAAACCTTCATCGCCGCTGCCACTCGGATTGCGGACGGAATTGATCTTGATGAGTTTGTTGCACCTTCCAGCCCTCCACAATAGGGGTAAAAAACTTCTTTGAGCTCAACACTTTAAATTTGCCTCGGTATGCCGAGTGATTTTGTAACCGATAAACCTTAACAGGCTTAGCGCCTGAGCACTTTCGGTTCCTTTAGGTATCGATCTGAACTTGGATTTGATGCTTGAATACACTTGCTTTTGGCCCGACATGTCTTTTGCAGGTTTAAAGCAAGACGCTCACAGCCGTCGACTTATTCCTTATTTTACTTAGGCGAGCGCTGGGCTGCAGCTAAGCCCCCGAGTGAGAGGTTTGCTCTTCACTCGGTAGGATTTTTATATCTTAGGCGAGTACTGGACTGCAGCTAAGCCCCCGAGTGAGAGGTTTGCTCTTCACTCGGTAGGATTTTTATATCTTAGGCGAGCACTGGGTTGCAGCTAAGCCCCCGAGTGAGAGGTTTGCTCTTCACTCGGTAGGATTTTTATATCTTAGGCGAGCACTGGGCTGCAGCTAAGCCCCCGAGTGAGAGGTTTGCTCTTCACTCGGTAGGATTTTGATGGTGTACTTGTGTCGTAGCTCAGAGGGAAAGGGACGCAGTCGACCTGCGCCTCGTCCTCCTTGCG